>NC_081559.1:24916077-24969675 GCF_022355385.1 Mustela nigripes | reverse complement strand
AGGAAGGCTGAATAATTTTGCAAGAGCCCAAAGTACTGAGGAATATTGCTGAGCCAGAAGACTGGGAGAAAACAGAGCAACGCACCTAAACTCCAATGTCCTTTGGGAGGAAGGCTGAAAAATTTTGCAAGAGCCCAAAGTACTGAGGAATATTGCTGAGCCAGAAGACTGGGAGAAAACAGAGCAACGCACCTAAACTCCAATGTCCTTTGGGAGGTCCTTGCGGGCACACGGAAAAGGAATTAAGACCTATATAGTCCCTTTTAAAGTGAAGACAAGCTATTGCGAGTGCCCTAAGCTAAGGTTTTACCAAGACCCTGTAGACGGACTGGATTTTCCTAGGTGGTTTTTCTCTGGAGGCAGAATTTCAGGATTTGACGTATTCTTGCTGTACCTCATGCTGGATCGGTTGCCCATCTTTTACGCACACATATAAGTGCTCATGGGAGAAAGAACTGGCTCTTGAAATTCAGGATCTAGGGCTGAGAGTAAGGGTTGATTCAAAGACACAAATCTCATACCACCTCACACCTGTCAGAATGGCTAAAATCAAAAACACAAGAAATAACAAACGTTGGCAAGGATGTGGGAAAAAGAAAGCCTTGTGCACTTTTGGTGGGAATGCAGAGTGGTGCAGCCGATGTGGGAAACAAAGACAAAAGAAATGTAGCTTAAAATCTCCTTAGAGCTTGCAGCCCACTGAAAGATACCCGAAACCGGCAGAGTGGGACCTTCCACAAGGAATTCATGGCTGCCTTGGTGCCTTCTTGTTTAAAAGTAAACTTATCTTGGCAGCAGCTGGCCCCTGAAGGTCCTGAGAGTTTTGCTTCCAGATTCCCTGGATCTTGCCCTATCCCTAACCCCACTAATTAAAAAGTATACAATCAGGCACTCCTCACAGTCCCAGTACAGCCCTTCTGCCCACAGGTCCTGTCCCTTGAGTAGGGAAGTGGTTAAGGTCTAGGCAGGAGCCTGGCCTCGGCTCTGAAGCTATTCCTGGCAGGTGGAGATGCTGAGACTGAGCAGGAACAAGAGGTAAGGGAACAAACCAAGACAGCCCAAGAATCTCCAGGCCACAAGCTTTCCAGTCAGTTCTCAATCAAAGACTGCCACTAAAAGCCCTCAGTGGCAACCCACTCAGGACCTCTCTCACTCTAGAGAGCTTTTTCCTCTCCTTTCAGCTCTCACCTTCACTTAATAAGCTTTCACTTCACCTCACCCTTTTGTGTCTGTGAGATTCGTTCTTCGACTCTGTGAGACAAGAACCCTGTCTCATTCTTGTGCAACACAGTCACTCTGGAAAACAGTGTGAAGGCTCCTCAAAATGTTAAAAATGGAATTATCATATGATCCAGTAATTCTGCTACTGGGTATTTAACCCAAAGAACACAAAACAGTATGGAGGTTCCTCAAAAAGTTGAAAATAGGGCTACCCTATGACCCAGCAATCACACTACTGGGTATTTACTCCAAAGATACAAATGTGATCTGAAGGGGCACGTGCACCCGAATGTTTATAGCAGTGATGTCCACAATAGCCAAACTATGGAAAGAACCTAGATGTCCATCAACAGACGAATGGATAAAGAAGATGTGGTATCCACACACACACAGGAATACTATGCAGCCATCAAACCCCCCAAATCCTGCCATTTGCAATGACGTGGATGGAACTAGAGGGTGTTGTGCTAAGCGAAATAAGTCAATCAGAGAAAGACCATTATCATATGATCTTTCTGATATGAGGAATTTGAGAGGCAGGGCTGGAGGTCGTGGGGGTTAGGGAGGGAAAAATGTGCAACAAGATGGGATCAGGAGGGAGACAAACCATAAGAGATCCTTAATCTCATGAAACAAACTGAGGGTTGCTGGGGGGGGGGGTGGTTAGGGATAAGGTGGCTGGGTGATGGACATTGGGGAGGGTATGTGCTATGGTGAGTGCTGTGAAGTGTGAAAGCCTGATGATTCACAGACTTGTATCCTTGAGGCAAATAATACATTATGTGTTAATAAGAAAAAAAAGTACATGCACCCTTTATTTGCAATAGCCAAAATATGGAAGCAGCCCAGGGTGCCTGGGTGGCTCAGTGGGTTAAGCCTCTGCCTTCGGCTCAGGTCATGATCTCGGGGTCCTGGGATTGAGCCCCACATCGGGCTCTCTGCTCAGCAGGGACCCCGCTTCCACCTCTTTTTCTGCCTGTCTCTCTGCCTACTTGTGATCTGTCAAATAAATAAATAAATAAATGAAATTTTAAAAATGTGGAGTTTAAGAAACAAATGAACTCAGGAAAAAAAAAAAAGACAAATCAAGAAACAGACTCTTACATATAAAGAATTGGTAGTTACCAAAGGGCACTTGGGTAGGGGGATGGGTGAAATAAATGAAAGAGATTAAGAGTACACGGCCTTTTTTTTTTTTTTTAAAGATTTTATTTATTCATTTGACAGAGAAAGAGAGGCAGACAGAGGAAGAGGGAGAAGCTGACTCCTTGCTGAGCAGAGAGCCAGTCATGGGGCTCAATCCCAGGACCCTGAGATCATGACCTGAGCCTCCCAGGACCCCAAGAGTACACTAATTGTGATGAGCGCTGAGTGTATAGAATTGCTGAATCACTATATCATACACCTGGTAACTAATATAACACTGTGCAAATTATACTGGAATTTAGCAAGTAAATTGTCAGCCATATGCACTGTGACAGGGCAGGGCTGGAAGGAAAGAAGTGGGAGGGAACGTTGCAGATGGGGAGTAACCTTGCTTATTCTCTTGAGGAGTTTATTACGGCCACCATCAAACAGCTGCTGGGAATTTCATGAGATTTGGGGAGAGGTACTGGGGCAAAGGCAGAGGAACGAAAAACAAACTGATGTTATCATTGCCCCTGTATTGCCATTCATTTATCAGCACCACACAAATAGGCCAGTGACAACTGTTTGGTCCTTATAGCATTTTACCCAAATGTGAAACTTGCATTTACTCTCATCAGTTACATTATGTAGTAGTTATTTTTTAAGATATTATTTATTTGCCAGAGAGAGTGTGCAGGAGAGCGAGCAAGCGAGAGCACAAGCAGGGGGAGGGTAGGTAGGAGAAGCGGGCTCCCTGGTGGGCAAGGAGCCCAATATGGGACTTGATTCCACAACCCTGGGATCCGGACCTGATCCTGATCTGAGGGCAGATGCTTAAATGACTGAGCCACCATGGCATTGTTAGGTCCGTAATCAAAGGAGCGAGACTGATACAAAGCAAAAGTGAAGCAAAGCTTTATTTCGCGCCAAGCATCAGAATCAAACCAACGGCTCGGGAACCGCCTCTTACAGAGAGGGCGACCCCTCCCTGCCTTACAGACTAACTTTTATAGAGCACAGGCGCTATGGTTGAGCCGCACACTGCTTGGTAGCTAGGGAGACAATACGCGCGCCCCACTGATTGGATGACTCCACCTGGCCTGACTCATTCCTGAATTTGGGCAGCTGTCTCCACCTGACCTGACCCGTCCTTGTATTTGGGCTCTTTGTTATCAGGGACTGGTCGACTATATTTTACTGGTTTCCCGGACTTGCTTTTAAGTAAGTTCCCCTGGGGGGTGGGGCAGGGTCAATTTAAATTTTACCGCATAAACAACAAAATCACTGTTTAACCGGATAGAGCTGCTCTGGCTAAATAGGCCCTTACAGCATCACATATTATGCCCTAATTAAAAAAGCATCTGAGGGGCGCCTGGGTGGCTCGGTGGGTTGGGCCGCTGCCTTCGGCTCAGGTCATGGTCTCGGGGTCCTGGGATCGAGTCCCGCATCGGGCTCTCTGCTCAGCGGAGAACCTGCTTCCCTCTCTCTCTCTCTGCCTGCCTCTCCATCTACTTGTGGTTTCTCTCTGTCAAATAAATGGATAAAATCTTTAAAAAAAAAAAAAAAAAAAAAAAAAAAAAGCATCTGATGGGGCGCCTGGGTTGGCTCAGTGGGTTGGGCCTCTGCCTTCGGCTCAGATCATGATTTCAGAGTCAGAACCCGTATCGGGCTCTCTGCTTATCGGGGAGCCTGGTTCCCCCTCTACTTGTGATCTGTCAAATAGATAAATAAAATCTAAAAAAAAAAAAAAAAAAAAGCATCTGGTAAAAAAATTTAGTGTTGGGGCGCCTGGGGGGCGCAGTGGATTAGGCCGCTGCCTTCAGCTCAGGTCATGATCCCAGAGTTCTGGGATCGAGCCCCACATCAGGCTCTCTGCTCAGCGGGGAGCCTGCTTCCTCCTCTCTCTCTCTGCCTGCCTCTCTGCCTACATGTAATCTCTCTCAAATAAATAAATAAATAAAATCTTTAAAAAAAATTTAGTGTTATTCTGTGGTAAATGAAGCATTAACAGAAATGGATATATATATACACACATATATAATTATATTAATATTAGCTACTGTTGAGTAGTTATGATGTAGATGATTTTACATTTATCTCCTTCAATAATTCTCCAGATCTACAAAATATAAATATTATTCTCACCTTATAGGAAACTAATGTTCAGACAACTTAAGACTTGATTGAAATCACATAATTATATAGTAGAGGAAGTGGGATTATAAATAGGACTGTTTGGCTCCTGAAATCCCCAATTTACTCCATTACACACACCATAGCATCTCTTCAAGTTCAGCATTTCTAGAGTTTGATTTCTCTGAGGCTCTGCAAAGAGTAAGCAATGGCTTAACAGGGTTAACAATCAATTTCATGATTACCTGTGAGTTTAAGAAAAAAATTGGATTTGGGGCACCTGGGTGGCTCAGTGGTTTAAGTCTCGCCTTCGGCTCAGGTCATGATCTCAGGGTCCTGGGATCAAGCCCCACATTGGGCTCTCTGCTCAGCAGGGAACCTGCTTCCCCCTCTCTGCCTACCATATAATGTATTAAGTTTTTTCAGGGGTACAGGTCTGTGACTCATCAGTCTTACACAATCGAAATGTTTTAGATGGTTACAGTATAGCCTAAGGATTGGAGAGGACTTGGGTGGACACAGGGATATCAGCCAGAAGGCTTTGAGAACCATCTAGGTGAGAATGAGACAAAGGGCCTGAGGTGAAGACAGAAATGGGTAGATTTGAGAGTAAGTGTTGGGGTGGGGGATGCAAAGATCTGGGAGTGGACTGAGTGGGGAGGGTGATGGGTTCTCTGCCTCTGTTGTCCATATAATATGATGGTCAATGAAGGATTCTTATGTGGCGGGTAGACACAGCTTTAACAAACAAAACAAAAAGCCTCGAAAAGGTGGAAGGGAGGAGAAAGTTACTTTTTTAGAAGAAGGCGGCACATTCAGTGTCATGATCAAAACTCTTCCAGCTTTCGGCAGCCGAAACAGCACTCCTTAGAGATGACTCTTAACCAAAAATTCCTCGGTTTGTGACTTTCCATCCCTTAAGCCTTGCCAAGGGTCCCTAGAGCCAAGGGTTCGGGAAAGTCAAGGGCCTACATTTTTTTCTCATTTTCACCCCTCCGGGCGGTCTGGACCCGCCCCCTTTCCCGCCAACCGCAGGCCCCACCCCTCCCGGCCCCGCGCGCTCCGGCTTTTGGCGCGTTTCCGCGGCCCCGCCCCTCGGGCCCCGCCCCCCCACCCCCCGGCGTCCCTCCCGCCGGGACTCGGGGACCGCTCGGGCTGGGGTCGGGTCGCAGGCCGGCGGCGTCTCGGTCGTTGCCCGAGCCTGCCGCGGCTCCAGCCCTCTGAGGTGCCCTTGCCGGGAAGGCGGGGCGATGCCGGGGAACCGGCAGCCGAGGGTCCGCTCCGGGAACGAGCCTGGTCCCGCGCCCAGTATGGAGCCGGAGGGGCGCGGGGCCTGGGCCCACAGCCGCGGCGCGCTCGACCGGCTGGAGAAGCTGCTGCGCTGCTCGCGTTGGTAAAGACGGACCCTCCGGCGGGGGGCTGCGAGGGCGGGGGGCAGGGGTCGCCCCAGTCTCGGGGGAGGGTCGGGGATCTTTTCAACCCCCGGGATCCCTCTTCCCCTTGCCGTGGGGCAGTCGGCCGGCGAGCAGAGTCCAACCTCCCCTGGGGTCTGGTTTTAGTTATCGAACCTCCCTGGTCCCCGTTCACAGCCTTCCCGCGCGGCTCTCCTGCCTTTTCCTCACCAAACCCAACTAAGGTGGTAGTTTTCGAACTTGAGCGGGCCGGAGACGCGCCGGGGGGCGTGGCTAAGGATGCCGCTCGCAGGCCCCGCCTCCGGGGTTGGAATTGGTGCGGGCGGGGCTGAGACGTCCGCGCGTCCTGCCCGGCGCGGGGTTCCGCGGGACCCGAGCAGTCGCCGCGCCTCTGCGGGGCCCTGCTGAGTGGGCGGCCGCTGTCGCTCGTCGCTGAGCTGGCCCTTTGACCGCTTCTCCGTAGCAGCTCTTTCTGGGTACCCTTGTGGGAGGTAGATTGAAGATAGCAGTGGGATGACGCCGCCCGTCCATTTCTCGTTCAGTTTCTCCTTTCCTTGGTTTAGTCAAAAGCCTGGACGGCTCGGGGTTCCAGCTCTTACAGATGCTGTTTATTATCATTTTTTGTTACTTATTTTCCTTCATGCTGTCGCACCCTGGGAGTCTTCTCACTTCCAGGTTTTCATTATATCTGGAGGCAATCATTTTCATGACTGGCCCTCCATGCTTCTTGTCCTGTAGCTTTTCGTACTGCACACACCAAGGAGGTTTATAAAACGCAAAAAGGACTTGTCACCTTTTTCATTTCTTCCAGAAGCACTGATTGAGTGAGGGCACGCTGTGTGGACAGCTCAGTATTTCTGCATCAGTACCACTCAGGCAGGTTTTCTGCCTGCTTGTAGCTGTTCCTGACTGTATTTCTTTTTTGGACTTTCTTTTGATTTGTGTTTTTTTCCCTCTGATTTCCAACCAGTAGAAATTTGATATACATAAAGTACAAGTAACACCGCAGCTTTTTCTTTAAACATGAAATGGACTTAACTGGTGGCTCAGTAGGGTAAGGGTAGGACTCTTGATTTTGGCTGGCATCAGTAATCTCAGGGCCCTGAGATCTAGCCCTGGGTAGGGAGTCTGAAATTCTCTCTCCCTGTCCCCTCTGTCCCTTCCCCTGCTCGCTCTCTCTCTTTGTCTCAAATAATAAATCTTAACAACAACAACAAAAAGAAATGGACTTAACTATTACAGATCTTTTGCACTTACATTTTGTTTTATAAAACTTCAAAAAATCATCGCACCTCTTAGAAAAGTGGCACTTTTGCTAGAACACATGGAGACATTCTGAGTTGTGTATGTTTTTTCATAACACAGGTCATCCATTTGAGAATAAGAAATTTAAAACTGGCTTTGCTAGTTGCTATAATGAAGCAATTATAATCACATCTTCATAGTTTAACAAAAGTTAGACATTCACGTGCGGTTTCTGTATGGAAGACATGAGGGCGGCTGGCATCATAGTACTTCACCCAGGCTGGAGAGTCAGGCTGCCTGAGTTCAGGTTCCAGCTTTGACACAATGGCCCAGGTCAAATTCATTGCCTGTTTCCCCATCTGAGTGATAATAGTGCTCAACTCATCCACCTGAGTCTCCCTTAATAATAAAAGATATTCGGGGCTCCTGGGTGGCTCAGTGCATTAAAGCCTCTGCCTTTGGCTCAGGTCATGATCCCAGGGTCCTGGGATCCAGCCCTGCATCGGGCTCTCTGCTCAGCGGGGAGCCTGCTTCCCCCCACCCCCTGCCTGCCTGTCTGCCTACTTGTGATCTCTGTCTGTCAAATAAATAAATAAACTCTTAAAAAAAAAAGATTATTGTGCCCCTGCAAAGTGCTCTTTTGGCCTTGGGACTTCGTTAGTGAACAAAGACAAAAACCTCAATCCTTAGGACACTAACCTTCTGTAGGAGGGAAGAAACGAAATGAAATTATACATGTGAAGGGTTGAGTATGGTGGTTGTCATGGGATAAGTGATAAATAATAGCTGTTTTATAAAAATACAAAGAGGTATAGCCTGTTTCCTGAATGGTTTGGGCAAAACAAAGTATGTGATTTATAAGAATAATCTACAGGTTGTCCTAAAATCTAATACAGCCAATTCCACTTTTTATCCCCTTCCACATATTTTTCCAGTTTCTGTCTGAAGTGAGAAGACAAGAAGAGCCAAAGGACTGAAAGTGGACATCAGACTTTTTATAGGTGCAGACTTTGAATGCAGTTCATTCTGTTGGCTGGAGAATAATAGTGAACTCCAGTGATTTTTCTTAAAAAATTAATACATGAACCACTGATGGAATCACTACACTCACCAGTTTCTTTGCATTTTTTAACCCAGGGCTCTGCAAATTTCTTCTGTAAAGAGTCTTTTTACGGTAACTGTTTTAGGCTTTGCTGGCCACAGTCTCTGTTTCTATTCATTTTGTTTTTTTACAGCCCTTAAAAATAGAGGCATGGGGGTGCCTGGGTGGCTCAGTTGGTTAAGCCATTGCCTCCGGCTCAGGTCATGATCCTGGAGTTCAAGGAGCGAGTCCCACATCGGGCTCCCAGCTCTTCGGGGAGTCTGCTTCTCCCTCTGACCTTCTCCCCTCTCATGCTCTCTCTCTCTTTCTCAAATAAATAAAATCTTTAAAACAACAACAATAACAACAACAAACCAGGGGCACGTGGGTGGGGTGGCTCAGTCTGTTGAGGGGTCTGCCTTTGGCTCAGGTCATGATCCCAGCATCCTGGGATGGAGCCCTGCATAGGGCTCCCTGCTCAGCGGGGAGCCTGCTTCTTCCTCTCCCTCTGCCTCTCCCCGCTGCTCTTGATCTCTAGCACACACGTGCTCTCTCTCAAATCAAATCTTTAAACAAAAACAAACCCAAAAAGCATTCTTAGCTCAAGTCTGTACAAAGACAGTCTTCTGACTAGATTTGGTGCATAGGCTATGGTTTTCCAAACTGTTAAAATGAGTAGAATGTCTGAAGTTTAAAGATCCTTCTCAGTGTATATATTATATCATGAGACTTAATATTTATTCTACTTTTTATTAATTATTGAGACTTAATATTTAGAAATGATTTTATGTTCTTCTCCATGAGTCTTTCTGTTTTGGCACTGTTCATAGTGAATAAAGGGTAGCCAGTTTCTCCTTACGCATGGGAAAAAAACAAAAAGACCCCAAACCCATTGTTTCCACCGCTGCCTTTTCCTAGGATCCGCCTGATATCATTGCTTGAAAGGACAGTCTGCTTCTTGCTTTTGCTATCCACCATTCATAGTAGTGTCATATTATTTGAAATTGTGTGTCAGTATGCCCTTTTACAGAGTTTCAAAGTTCTACCCAGTGGGCTGGTGATTACCCCGATTACCCTCACATTCAGCTTGCAGCTGTCATCTATATTGTGTTCCCAGGTGTCACCTGTCTCGTGGAGCATATTGGATCTATTTTGCAGGAAGCATTACTTGTGAGTGAGGGTGGATTGGCTACATTACAGGGCATCCTTTCTTGACCTTTAACATAAGTGTGGCTCCAAGGTGAAGCGGATGGAATTTTTCAAGAGGCCAGATGTGACATTTGTGTTAGGTCCAAGCCTCACAACCAGATAGAAGCTATTTAAAGATTTGGAAAAATGAGACAGGAAGAACATATCATTTGAGAAGCTGACAGAAAGCATAGTTAGTAATAATGTGTTCCTAAAGGAAGTAGGAAAAAATAATAGGAGCTGTAGTGTTAAAAGCCCAAGTGTCATATGACACTGTTTTGTGAATTAAAATAATTAGGTACCTCTTGCCATTTGGGGCGGTGGCGGGGGGGGTGGGGGAGCTTTGGTCTCTACTACAATGTAATTTGGAGTTCTAGCACGTTTTAAATCAACTTTTAGTAAAAAGTAAAATAGTGATCTTGTGACTTTTTTTTTTTTTGGGTAGGTGATTTTATTTTTCTAAATCTTTTGTCATTTTAAAGGCAGTCAGGATTGTTTTTGTTTATTGCATAGCTTAGTTTTTAAGAGCATTGATTTTGAACACTGGCTTCAAATAGTGGCTCAGTGATTTTGGATAAATTATTTTATCTTTGTATGCTTTTTCTCATTTGCAAAATGAATTAGTAATAGTTTCTATCTTATAAGGTTGTTATGGGAATTAAATGAGTTAATATTTATAAGATACTTAGAGCAGTGCCTATTATGTTCTAAGTGCTGTATGAATGTTTGTAAAATACAGGATAGATTTCCTGACCCCAGCGTTAAGCTTTTGCCTTCATTAGTTTTGAATGTTCGGAAGCATTTTAATAGGCCAATGATCCTTAAATGGGATGATTACTCCTTTGGCTTGCTCTGATGCTGATTCTTCATTAGGACCTCAAGCGATCACTGAGGCACTACATTAGTGATGCTGTGGCGAGACATTTTCCACCCTTAAGGAGCAAATGCTTAACTATAAAGGATAAAATGCATGCAGAGTTCGGGCAAAATTATCATGAGGGCCAAAGAGATGCAGGGAAGAGTACTTGGATGGTGCCAGTAGAGGAAAGCTGAATGCAGTCTTGGAAAGATTTTCATAGAAAAGAAAGGTGGAATGTGCTAATCACAGTATGCTAAAAGGTAATGTAGAATAAAGGAAAGGGAGTCAGGTGGGCAAAGTTAAGAAAGGGTCAGATTAGACCCTGTTTAGTGGCCTAACAACACACTATTCAGTTGATTTGCATAGTTCCTATGGAGAAGCAATTCGTGTAAATTTCCTGTAATTCCAGTGTCCTCATCTATAAAATGAGGAAGCTGGACTAAGTGCTTTTTAAGACTCCCTTCAGTTTGCAGATTCTATAATTATTAGTTTCCACTAGATGTAAATCGTCATTTAAAACTTTCTTTTGAAGTTTAACATATATCCAGAAAAGGGCAGAAATCATTGGTGTTCAGTTTGTATCATATATCCTTCCTAATTGTGGGATTTACTTACTCATGTGGTATTTTGATTCTTTGATACCTGTTGCCTTCAGTTATACTACACATTTCATAAAGACAGGTACACATTTCGTAAAGACAGGTTCACATTTCTGAACACATAGTTTCTTAGTGTTTGTTAAATTAATGAGTGTATCAAAGAATCTAGGTTAAGTTAGGATCATATTTGAGGAGCCTTTGCAGGTGGAAATACTAGAAAGACCTGGTTAATTTCACTTGCTCACCAAGAATCCTCCATAGGTTCCTGGGGTTAATTACCCAGAAAAAACAATGACTAAGGTCTTAGGGCAAAAGTAGAAGGCAAAGGTCTTTGCCCCTGGGAGTTAGGGCTAGAACAGACCCATCACAGGCCTACACATGCCTGGTATTATATAGGGCTTGGGACTGCCAAGAGAACCTTCCTATAGAGACATTGAGCACCTGTTCCTATAGTATAGGGGATCATCTTACAAGTGGAGTTATTGTTATATGGGTCTGGGACTTAGAGGAAAGATTTCAGGCTGGGAGCACACTTGACAGTCATCTGCATGTAGATGGTAATTTAAGTCCTATTTCTAGAAGTGAGCAGGGAAGCGAATATAAAGATGAACGACTGTGTCCGAGCCTTGAAACGCAACATTTGAACATTAGGTGGAAGAAGTGAAGCTTTAAAGACAGTTACTTAGGTACTGATTGCTTTGGAAGAAGGGGAAGAGAGGACAGAGTCAACCAGTACTATTTGAGTCAGATGCACAGGATATTCTCTGTGGCTTATCTGTCTCATAACAGTAGGTCCTATTATAGTTAATTGTTAGTAGAAGTCTGTTGCCCATTTGGCTTTTGCTATATTGGCTCATTGGTTTATTCAGCATTTATCAACACTAAACAATCAGACATGATTTAAAAAATTTTTTTCCCATGTGATTTAATCTGGCATACAAAATACACAGAAATAAGATGCTCTGTGTCATTATTCATATGCCTTACTTGATAACAATTTTGTTTATTCTAAAGATAGATAAAAGAAATTGTTTAATTGGCTTAGAGAGCCTTTTAACCAAATGTGTTGGTGCACACTTGGCAAAATAACTTGGCATTTTTCTAAAATGTAAGAGCACTGTGGTAGCTAGCTATTTTGCCTGTCATTAAATAGCAGTTTATCTCATAGAAGCTTAGGGAGCCATTCTGTTAAGAAATAGGTCTGCCTCAGTATTGTAATCTCAACTGAATTTACTTTGCTTTTTTTCTTTGCAAAGAAATTTTTATTTCAGTAGGATATATTTTTTTAAAAATTGTTTTTTCTTACTACTTAGTTCTTCCCTAAGTTATAATCCTCTGGCCACGCCGATCTCTCCAAATCGACTACATGTAAAGTAGCAGAAATATGACTACAGATGGGAAAAAGTAGAGTAGCTGAATTTTCAAGGTACAAAAATCCTGTTACCATGCAAATGTCTTTTCTTATTCTTTTGGATTTTTTTTCTTTCTAATATATATGTATATCAAACAAAGAATAGGGTAAGGATAAAATAGAATTGTTAATATAAATTCATTTTTGCATGTAGTTTTCCATTTGCTTCATTCACTAAGGATTTATTGAAATTCTGCTGTTCATATAGCACCATGCTAGGGAGGTAATAGTGTGGTTGGGGAGCGCAGAAAAAATAAAAGTCCAGATTTCTCGTTTGTAGGGCTACAGTCTGTTTGGAGACTAGCAGAGAAAAGTAGGGGATCAAGCAGATAAAAGAGAAAATATTTCTCTTTCAGCATTGATTTCCAGAGCTCCAACGAGATGCCATCTCTCTGGAACTTTATAGAGTATTTCATACTTTTCTGAAGTCATATACTAACTTTGCTTATAAAATCACCTTGTTCAGTTATAAGCCCCTTAATATACAGATTGTGTTGCAGGCAACATTGTGTCCTTACACATCTGGCACAAGGTACAGATTTTGCATAGGTGATGGTGTAGAAATTGAAATCCAAGAATTTCTGTGCCTAAACTTTATTTAGTGTTGTTTTTATTACATCATCCTGCATAGTATTTGGATGTGTTGGGCTTGAATAGTTTTGGGGGTAGAAGGGAGGAAGGGTATTCTAGGCTGGGAAGAGTAGTCTCAGCGATCCTGAGCTTGGTTTTGGACATTGGGTATTACTTGAGGAATGTTACAGAGAGCAGAGTTGAGAGCAGAGTTTTTGTGGAGGAGCAGTATAAGAAAAGGTTGCCTGCTTTGAAGTTACTGGGTTGTGAAGAACTTCTTAATATTAAGTTTTTAAAAATTGAAACTAATACATGCGTTAAAATATCAATGTATGTGGTGGTCATTAAATAAGTGAATGGCAGGTGAGCCCCAGTCCTTTTCTTTCTTTTTTTTTTTTTTTTAATTTAAAAAAAATATATTTTATTTATTTATTTGACAGACAGAGACACAGCAAGAGAGGGGACACAAGCAGGGGGAGTGGGAGAGGGAGAAGCAGGCTTCCTGCTGAGCAGGGAGCCTGATGTGGGGCTCGATCCCTGGAATCATGACCTGAGCCTAAGGCAGATGCCTAATGACCTGAGCCTAAGGCAGATGCCTAAGGCAGGCGCCCCCCGAATCCTTTTCTTTAAGGACCCACTATGATCAATTTTTTGTGATCTTTTAATAAGAGGTCGTCTGTATTTATATAAGCAGCATATGCCTCAGCTGGGAAGATGTCAGGTATCAGGAGGTGTATCATGACACATGTAACATTTTCTTGTTGATTAAAATTTAGATTGTTTCTGGTCTTTTGCTATAATCTGTGCTAGAGTGAATATCCTTTTCCATCAGCCTTTACATTTTAAAAATTTTTATTAAAATTATCCATGAACAAGGTCAACAAAGTCAATAAAGCAAAGGCAATAAAAACATTCTTTTGCTTCATCTATACTTTAGAAATAGCTTCTTTCATCTCTTAGTTCTTCCAAGATTTACGTCTGCATTTCCAAATGACATGTTTCTATTGCTACTTCTTGAATTTTTCCATTTTAGACATTTATTTATCCACTTTCTAACTTCTTCCTCTAAAAGATGGTTTTCTTATTATCTATTAACTTTCTAGTATGGAAGATGACTCGGTTAGAATTTGTAGTACAAAATAATTTTCAGTCGTTATTTTGAAGGCCAGGCATCCCTTGTTGTTACCCTTGAGATGTATTATGCTCTTCTGAATCCTTAAAAAAATTAAAAAAATATATATACACATATATACACACATATTTATGTGTATACATTTATGACATTTTAGTTTTATTATTTCTTAATCTCTGGACTCTCTTGTTATCCTAAGTAGATAGCTTTGATGTTTTGAAGTTTCAGTTTTGTAAGCATCTGAGTATCTCTAAAGGATAAATTCCTGGCAGGGGAAAAGTTGAATTGAAAGTAGGTGCATTTAAAATTTTGATAGAAACTGTCTGGTTGTAATAGAAGTATCTTCTCAGCTAGGCAAGCTCTAGGCATTGTCAGAAAGCCTGGCTTTGACGTAGATCATTGCCACCCTCTGTATCTGTGTTTCTGAGCTGTACGTTAACGTTCTTTTGACTTGACATGGTCCCCGCCCAGGCTTGGTTATAACACCCTGTCCGTGCTCCTTCCCCTGTGCTCGCGGGCACATACTTCTCCATCACTCCTCCACTGTTGTTCTTTATCTATTAACAGCAACAAAATATATTCTCGCTCACTAATTAGAATAATCAGTACAATTGATCAGTTATTCATAGAAACTAGATTTAATTGCTAATCAAACTAGCATCTCATTGCTAGGGAAAGGAAGGGTCAGAACCATAGATAAAACGTTCAGAGTCATCTTTGAAAGGACATTTAAGTTTAGAAACAGAATCAAGGCACTGAGTGTAGAGTACTATGATAGAAAGCCAAAAGTCTGTGGACTGTGTTATGGGGAAAAGGCTACAATGGAGAGATGGGAAAGAAGCAGTTAACAAAATGCTAAAATAGGCAGAAAATGTGTTATAAGAAAATTACGACTCAACTGAAGGAAAGGTTTCAGGAAGAACGTTGAGGTCAGTTTCCTTCACAGAAGGGGGAGGGAGAATGAGGCCTGAAAGTGCTTTTGGAGAGCAGGTTCAGCATTGTCGGGAGTTAAAGCTGGGGAGGTAAGGAGACGGAGTGAACACTATGGAGCCCTCTGTTAGGACCTTCCATCTTTCGGCAAGAGCAGGGGCAGGAGGAGGTAGAGTTAGAGGCAGGAGCGAAACAAAGTGCTGTTTTTTCGGGTGGAGGAGAGAATGCCTACTTGTGCATGTTTAGGCAGCTGGAAGAAAAAAGGTGGCTATAATGAGGAGAAGAGACCACTTTAGGAGACAGAAGATAAGGGATCTAGGGAGAGATGGAGCAGCGCATTTTAAGAAGGAAGAGTGACTGCAGGAAATGTTTTCCTCTGAGCCTGAAGGGAGGGTTAGGATTATGGATGAAGAGGTAGGAATGGGTTCAGGTGGTAAAACACTCACACTGTTCGTCTCCAGTCATGTTAATGGAATTTCAGAGCATGGAGATGGTTTCAAATAGCATTTATTCATTTGTTTACTCACTGAAAATAAAATGTACTACTTTGGTAGAGAGACAAAGGTGAAGAAGCTACCAACTAAATTCATAGAGATCCAATCATCTCTCTCTCTCTCTCTTTTTTTCCTTAAGAGAGAGGAAGCAGGGAGAGGGGCAGAGGGAGAGAGTGGGGGAGAGAATCCCAAGTTGACTCTGCATTAGACCCAAGGCTGATCTCTGTCTCATGACCTTGAGATGGTGACTTGAGCTGAGATCAAGTCCAATGCTTAACTGCCTGAACCACCAAGGCACTCCTGCCTCTCTGTCTTTGTACAGTTATCTTGCCTCTCTGTCTGTTTATTATTCATAGCCTGAGATTAGGAGAGGAATGAGCAGGGCCTATCTGGCACTATAGATTGGCATCTGTGAGTGTCTAAGAGGTCAGTGGAAATATGGTGGTGGTGAAGGTGTGGCCTAGGGAATCCAAGGAGCTAGTGACCTGAATGGTGGTCTCTCAAGGTGGAGAGCGACCTGAAGGTGGAGGTTTGGTCGGAGTGATGGAATGAAGAGATACAGGGAATTATTATGATGGGGGAGGTGAAACACCACCACTTCCAAGATCATAGAGCAGAGCTTGTAATGAAGTAGAATTCAACACACTTGATTAGGAGATAAGAGACGAGGTTTGGTAGATGAGATCATGAACAAAAATTGCAAGAGGAGCATGATCGTTGGAGCAGAGATCATCTTAATTTGCCAGAATCACAAAAGTGGCTGGCACGTCACAAGTCATATTTTTAGCGCTGTGATCTGTGTAGTGTGATAGAAAAATCAGATATTGTGAGTTTTAAAAAAGTAATGGGTTTTATAATGTCAGTGAACACCATTTTTGGTATCTTGAGGATAACATTGTAGATGTGTACTCTGCTTTTAGCATTCTTTCTGAAAGCTCAATTTCACTTTAATGTTCGGATCTATTAAAATGTGCAGCGCGATACTTTTGATCTTTGAAGAAATGTGGAAAACTGTTTTTATTGATATGTGGTAATGTGTACAGAGGTAATGGGATAATAATGGTGTAAATATCTTAAGGTCCTAAGGTTAGTGTAATAAACCAAGCACAAAAAATATACATCCTTTGAGAGCCTTATTTTTCCTGTTTGCTCTCACTGCATTATGCCCCCTGAAAATAATGACTTGATGTGTTTATTTATTTTATTTTTTTTGATGTGTTTATTAATAAGTACTGTTACTTACAGAAGCTTATCAAAGGTAACAGGTATTTTGATGGACAATAATTGTATTTCTGTCTTTCTTCCCCTAATGCCATGAATTTCATTCAGTCTGCACAATGTCAACCTGAAGATTCCTATTTGTAGTTGCTTAAAGTACGAAACAGTCAACCAACTGTAAACTGAAAGAATGTCTGTATTTTTGACAAGGCATTGATGAAATGTAAATGGCCACTTAACAATAGCTAGAAGCCAATGTATTTGTATGGGAAACCGTGAATTCTTAGGGTCAGAGTGACCAGATATCCTGATTTTCCTGGGTCAGCCCTGATTTATATCTGGGTCCCAGTGTCCTATTCACTTATCATGCCCTTTCACTTGCAGAAATGTTCTCATATGGATAATATATGGTCATTCTATTTTTAAGCCTTACTTTGAAATGTATGGTCTGTACTTTGAATCATTAAGTGAAGCTATATCTTGGTAGTTGAAAGAAGCAGCCTGTGGTTGGTTTTGCCTGTAGGAGGTATAGAGATCCTGGCACAAAGTTGCTTCTTTGATTTCCCAGTATGTACATTATAAAAAATGTTACACTCTGTACCGAGTTTGGTAGTAGCTATTTGAGTCCAGCAGATGTGTGATGATACAGTATTTAATCGGGTACCAACAGCCTTTCAAATAAATACATCCTTCTGCTTTGAGGAAGAGAAATATGCTAGTGTTAGGCCTTGAATTTATGAAATGTTGGCTGTAAAATGTTTATCTAACAATGACCTAAGTCACTGGATTTATGAAATGTTGGGTGTAAAATGTTTATCTAACAATGACCTAAGTCTTGATTGTTTTCCTTTCTTCAAACAGCACTCATATTCTGAGGGAGCCTGTGTGTTTAGGGGGGTGTGAGCACATCTTCTGTAGGTAAGTAATTTTGATTTGATACTTAGTATAACTACAGTTTTTACTAGGTCATCATCATGTAATCATATTAATAACATTGCGTTATGTGTATGTAGCTCTCGTAAACTGCAGATCTCTCACTGTACATTCGCTCATTTTGATTCTTATAACTGTCTATTTACAAATAAGAGCATCAGAACTCAAAGGGGATGGCTTGTCCAAAGTTGCCAAGCTTACTAAGTACTTGGCAAAGCTTGGGGAGGAAAACCTGTTGTGTGTTTGAAGTATGTCTCTTTTTTCCTTCCAGTTACTTTTGAGTCTAGACTTTCCAACTTATGAAAATCTAATTCTTGTAGTTACTGGGTTGGTTTTCTAGGGCTGCTGTAACAAAGTATCAAAGACTGGGTGCTTTAGAATGACAGAAGTTTATTGTCTCACAGTTTGGGAGGCTCGAAGTCTGAGAGCAAGGTGACAGGCAGGGCTGTGGGGAAGACTCTGTTCTGTGATTATCTTCTACCTCCTGGTGGAGAATCTTTGTCTTCTGTCAGTCTTTGGCATTCCTTGGCTTGTAGAGCTATCACTCTGATTTTCACCTTCATGTTGACACGGCATTCTCTCTTGTGTGCATGTTTGTCCTTGTGTCCAAACTTGCCCTTTCTGTAAGAATGCTAGTTATGTTGGATTAAGCCTCACCTTGATGATCTCATGTTAATTTGATCATCTTAGAAAGTTCCTATTTCCAAAGAAGATCACATTCTTGGGTACTGGACATTAAGACTTCAACATCTTTTTGGGGGACACAATTTAAGCCGTAACAATTACTATGAAGTTAGATCCATGTTTTAGTAGGAAAGCTCTGGTTTATAGATTAGAATACTAGATTTTCATTTCATTCTATTTCTTATTTGGAGAAATAAATTCAAGGACCAAATGTCTTAGTTTAATTGTGAGACAGGGTTAATATAGCCTCCTTTGAGTAGTTTTTTCATGATTTCAGTTACGACTGTGTAACTTTCTGGCATGAGCAACTGTGATGTGAAGTTTAAGCAAAATGAAAATAATTTACTGTGTGACTGCCGCGGGCTGGGGATGTGTGGGAAGCAATTATGCTTGGGATCGCAATTTTCTTTCTGGAAACGTGGATCTGATATATGGGACATATCCAGCTGGAGGGTGGGATAGGTGATAGTACCTTTACCTACCTGATAACTCCATTTGGAGGGTGACAAAGGATTTCAGACTTGACATGTGCAGAGCACGTCTGTTGGACACTCACCCCTTCCACGGTGCCTGTCTCGGTGATCTTTGTGCCCATAAAGGGCACCACTGATTGCAGAGTTACTCCAGGCAAAAACCACAAGTAATACCCAATTGCTCTTTCCTTCCTTACCACCTTATTAAGTTCTGTCACTTCCATCTCAAAATGTGTCTTGAATCTTGAATTTTTCCTCACTTTTCTCCATATTTACTACTGTTAACACTTTGGTCCAAGCCACTATCCTATTATCTCTCCTCAGATTGTTGTCATAAGTTCATAACTGGTCCCCTTCCCCATTTTCTGCATTCTTATCAGTGGTCTTTTAAAAATATAAATCACATCCATATCATTACCCTCCTTAAAATCCTCCAGTGGCTTCTATTACAGTTAGAATAAAATCCACACTCTTTGCTCTAAAGTTTGGAAGAACCTGTACAGGACCCAATTCCTACCTGCCTCTCTAACTATACTTCCCGCCAGCTCACCCTGTTCCAGCCATCTTCTCTTTTTAGTTCATTAAACATACTGAGTTTACAACTTCCCCAGGACTTTTGCACTTGCTATTTCTTCCATCTAAAATGTACTGCCAAATTTTTGTGAGGCTGACTTTTCATCAGTTACATTTTAGCTCGTATGTCACCTTCTCCAAAAGGCTCCCATGAGTTCTTTTAATCATTTAATCCCCTTATTAAATGATGCCCCATTCCTGTCCTCACTTGCTAGTAAGCAGATTGATTTTGTTCTAGCTGATGGACGCACTGTATATAATATATCAGTGACAAATCTGCTGGAGCATATCAAACTCCATGAAATTGTAGGTAGTGGGTGTATGTGTGTGTGTGTTTGTTGAGTGGGAGAGAGATCTGTGCCTTTATGGGGTTCTAAAAGGGTCTGTGACTTAAAATGTTCAGTGAAAGGTTAAGATAGGCATGAGAACATCTTAAAGAGAAGGTCGTCATCTCTATATGACCTGAACACAGGAAAGAATAGATTCAGTGCAGTTTTGGTTCATTTTGATTATGAGATGCCAAGAATTAGGGAAACTGTAGTCTTTGCAGATTTGAAGCTATGTAAAACTGTTAAGCAATGCTATAAATATCATGCAATTTTAAAAGATGGTTTGATATATACCAATCTAGTTGAAGCATAGAGGTGGGGGGGGGCGGGTTGAAGGGGCACTGATCTTCAGGCATTGACAATGTTGTGGTAGTTTCAAGGTACTTTTCTGCCAATCCCTGATAAAAATAGTCCATGTATTCTTTTTAAGATAGAAATTGTTTAAAACTTAAGGCAGACATAGGCAAACTTTTGGGCTTTGGATCGTTTTACACCCTTAAAAATTGAGGACCCCAAAGCAGTTTTGTTTGTATATTTGCTGTGTGAAACCGAGACATTTAAAAAAATACTATTCAGGGACGCCTGGGTGGCTCAGAGGATTAAGCCTCTGCCTTCGGCTCAGGTCATGATCTCAGGGTCTTGGGATCGAGCCCCGCATCGGGGTTCTCTGCTCAGCAGGGAGCCTGCTTCCTCCTCTCTCTCTGCCTGCCTCTCTGCCTACTTGTGATCTCTGTCTGTCAAATAAAGAAATAAAATCTTTAAAAACAAAACAAAACAAAAACTATTCAGTTAAAAGTAGCAATAATAAACTACGTAGTAACATAAGTAATACTTTTTTAAGGAAAAATAACCATAAACCAAAGAAAAACTAGTGAGAAGAGTGACACTTCTATTTATGCAAATCTCTTTATTGTTTTGCTGTATAAAAGACAGTAGATTCTCATACCTGGTTATGTAATCAGCCTGTTGTGATATATTCTTTTGATTGCAGCATGTGAGGAAAATCTTGTATTATACATGTGTGTAACTAGAAAAAGGAAGGGTGTTTAGTTTTTTCAGGTAATTGTGGATGTTCTTTGATACTACACCATTATTTGGCAAGTGCTTCTTCCTTTAGATTTGTTACTTTGTGGAATCTAAGAGGATAATGATGAGTTTTTGGTATCTATTACATTAAATTTCACTTGTTTATCCTGTGTTTTGAATGGGTCTTTTACCCAGCAGGATTTTCTTTTCTTTTTCTTTTTTTTTTTTTTTTGAAGATTTTATTTATTTATTTGACAGAGAGAGAGAGAGAGAGATCACAAGTAGACAGAGAGGCAGAGAGGCAGACAGAGAGAGAGAGGAGGAAGTAGGCTCCCCCCTGAGCAGAGAGCCCGATGTGGGGCTTGATTCCAGGACCCCGGGATCATGACCCAAGCCGAAGGCAGAGGCTTAACCCACTGAGCCACCCAGGCACCCCTACCCAGCAGGATTTTCTGATGTCATGCTTTAGTCATCTGGAAAATATTGACTTACTGAGTTATACAGATCTACTAAGAAATTACATCTGTCCCCAGAATTCTAGATTTATGTTTACTAAATAATTTGAGAACAGTTAAAAGATGAATATTATAGAATGTATAAAATAGACTGATCTGGGTACCAAAGTGGTAGTACATAATAAGTGTCTTACCTAACTGAATCTCATTTTCTTCATCTGTAAATAAGGTAATGATTCTGAACGAGTGGATTGTAACTGTTAAATTGAGGAATCAGTTTCCCTTTTTATATGTGGCGTTTTAAGTTTTTAGTTTTTAAAGTTTTAACTTTTTAAAGTTTGTATGTGGGGTTTTAAGTTTTTTAAAGTTTTTTCTTTGCTTGTAACTACAAGCAAAAAAACTCTAAGAAGTTCCTTTATTTGCTACAGAAGATTGACATTTCATGATTTCAGGGTTGTAAGATTGAGCCCCCTGAGTGTGGAGTCTGCTTAAGATTCTCTTTCCCTCTCTGTCTGCCCACAGCAACCCCTTGCACACACTCTCCAAAAAAAAAGGGAGGAAAGAAATTTGACATTTATTCATTTATTGAGTGCAATCTCTCCTAGCTCTACTGTGGTTTACAGATTTGTTCTATAACATTTATTGATGTTACTTTGCATCAGAATTATGCCAGAATCTGGGATGCGGAGTAGAAATGCCACAAGCTCTTTCTGGAAGGAGCTGATATTAGAAGAATCCTCTGTGCCTACAAATGAGTAGGTCCTGTGGAAAGGAATGTGGTGTTTGGGGGAGATGTGGCTTTCATCACTGTTAGGTTCCCAGTCTTGCTGGAGTTCCTCTGGTGAGGCTAAGGAGTGGATTTTTAGGTTTTTTATTTCTGAATCCGGAGATAAGCTTTGGTGGGGGGATTTTGAACCCCATTCCCAATTCTTTTTTTTTTTTTTTTTTTTAAATAAGAGTTTATGTATATCTTCAGATATGCAAAGGATTTGAGATTTAACTACTAGGCAGAAAACCTGTGGTAATTTAATTGAGTCTACAGGCTATAAATTGTCTGAAAGAACCAGGTATCTTTTCTCAGAAACCACATTAAAGCCTTTAGACACTTGTCGGTAACAAAACAAAAAATACCTTTCCTGGTGTCTTTGCAGTATTGTTCCATGAAGCACAGTGTTAAAATTTAAGATACGAAAGGTTGAGATGCATGGCTGCTATGCATTTGGTAGTAAATGTGTTTATTTATGTCCCTTTCTGTACTCTTACCCTTTAGAAGCTATAGATTTATAGATTTATTTGCATGAAAAATTATGCAGACTAACGTCTGGCTAATTAAAGCCTCTTAATATTAATTTTCCTAAGGAAATTTAGATTTAGATTGTGTATTAGACTCTTTCAGAAACATTATTTAAAAAAAAAATTATGTTTGCCCATTGCTTGTTAAAACAACTTTTGCTTCATTTACCTCTGTTCAGAGTCTGTTTATGTGTATATTTTGGAATTGAGATTCTGTTGAATGCATTGAGATATATAGATATACATGTTACATATATATATATATTTTTTCTTTTAACCTTTTTTAAAGTAATTGTGTAAGTGACTGCATTGGAACCGGGTGTCCAGTGTGTTACACCCCAGCCTGGATACAAGATGTGAAGATAAATAGACAATTGGACAGCATGATCCAGCTTTGTAGTAAGCTTCGGAATTTGCTACATGACGATAAGCTTTCAGGTGAGAACCATCACTGACTCTCTTCCTTAAATAGCTGATGAATTCATATTGATCATATAAAAATGTAAACATCTATCAAGAATTCTGATGACATGTTTCAAATTTTAAGATTTACAGTTTACAGTTACTTTGAGAAGTGACAGATAACTTAGAGAGAACTTAGAGAAACTGAGGTCCGGAGAGGTTAAATGATCTTGCCTAATGTCACGTGTGTAGTTAGTACCAGGAGCAGGAGACACAGAGCCCACTTCTTCTGAGTGTTAGTCCAGACGCTTTCACCACCTGCATTGCCTGTTTTTATAGTTATACAACTGTAAGAATTACAGTTATAGTAATTTCTGGGTAACATATATGGAAAAGAAATTTGTCTTTAAATTCACTTAAATACACTTTTACATGATAGAATACAACTTTCTGTGTGCATCCCTTTTCCAGACTGAATTAATTAGATGAGCACATTTTGAAAGAGCAAAAATCTAATATTGATTTTCTTTTCTATTTAAATGGGGGTTAAAGTTTTTCACATTGTTCTTAGACTCTGTGTATTTACTATGTATCTTCCCATTGTGCTTTCTGCCGAGAACTAATTAGCTGGGGAAAGAAAGTAAAGCATTTTGAGTCTTCATAATTAGATGTTAGAATTACCCTTTTATTGACCAGAGCATGTCATTTTGCTTATGTCTATAGGATAACCTTTTCTTGACTGGCAGGATGCTGTGAATGATTGATATTGTTTATATAAAATGGCTGAATTTCTGTTTTTAAATGTTTTGATCTTAGATGTCTGACACGATGTGTTATTGTCAGCTACTAAAGGTGATGTTGATTAGACAAAATAAACAAGACAAATACTTTGAGTCTTATTGACCAGATCTGACCAGATTGACCATATTTTTAAGAAGAATTTAAATTACATAGTCTACCTATGAAAAGTTTTTTTCATCTGATCATTGTATTAGACTCTGTTCTTTCAGGATAAAATGTGCTATGGTAATAAAGTTTTACTTACTTCTCAGGTGTAAGTATACACACACAGTTCAAAAAATACTTACCTTTTTGAAAATATAATACGTGTTATAAATCCTTTTAAGAACACAAAGAGGAATAGTTGCATTATTCATCTGTATTTTCCTTCTTACTCAGAGGTAGGGGTGGTAGTGTTTATTTTCTAATTAAAAAAGTTCAGTATATGATCTCCCCCCCCATACAAATACCATTGACTAAAGAGAGTTCCTGCATCTTTGGCATGTTGGGGGTGGAGAGGTAGGATTGAACTTTTTTCTTCTTTATTAAGATTTTTAAATTTTTAAGTCACTTGCACACCTAGGGTGGGGCTCAAACTTACAACTCCAGGATCAAGAATAAGAGTCACTTGTTCCACTAGCTGAGCTAGCCAGGTGCCCTGAAACTTTTGATTTAAGTGTACAGCATGAAGAATGTTCATATCTGTGGGAGAATGGCTTGCATCAGATTCTTAAAGACGTGTGGTGTATTAGAAATGTTGGCCATGCATTGACATTGGGGTGCTACCCTGAGAATTCTTTTGGGATGTTTTGATTTGATTTTTCTCCAGTTGCTGTGTGCTAATATATTAGCTTGCTTGGGGCTGCAGTAACAAACTGGGTGGCTTAAAAAATACAAGTTTATTGTCTCACGGTTGTGGAGTCTAGGGATTTTACACTGAGGTGTTGGTACAGTTGGTGCTTTTAAGGTCTGTGAGGGAAGGGCCTCTCTGCTTGGTTTGTCTTTGTGTCCCCGTGGTGTTCTGCTTGTATTTGTTTGTGCCAAATTTCCTCTTTTTATAAGGATATCAGTCATATTGAATTATTAAGTCCTACCCACTCTACTCATTTTTACTAATTACATCAGTAATGACTCTGTTTCCAAAAATAAGGTCACGTTGTCAGTTGCTAGGAGTAGGTCTTGGATATATGAATTTGTGAGGAATATAGTTTAAGGTGTGACAAGTAATGTGACATTTTTTTTAAGTGACATTTTTAATGCTGATCAAAAGGAGATAGGGTAACTCTTGATGGGTAGTGAATTATGGCATAATGGGGTACCAATACGGTACTTTGGAGTGCAGAGAAGAACACGCTAGGGAACTTTTCCAGAAATTTTATTGTGGTTAGTGATGTTTAAATTTTTAGTATGGTTTTCATATCTTGCGGACTCGGACTATGAAATGCATCCACATTGCATCATTACTAAAGATATTTAGGAGAATCATTGGGTTTAGAACAAGATTTTGTGTGGTGCCTGAGGCCTTGTAGAATGCTGTCTTTCTCATCTAAAAATAGTTGTGGTGGGACGCCTGAGTGGCTCAGTCAGTTAGTGGCTGCCTTCCGCGCGGGTCATGACCCCATGGTCCTGGGATCCCATTCTTCCTCTGCCTCTGCCTGCCGCCTCCCTGCTTGTGCTTGCTCTCTCTGAAAAATAAATAAATAAAATCTTAAAAAAAAAAAAAAAAAACAACCCAAAATAGACGTGGAGTTTGGGTAGGGAATTCAGTGATTAATTTTTTGAAAGCCATTTTGCGTTCATTTTCTCATTATAGTGAGTAGCAACTACTTTTGTCCTTACAGACTTTAGCAGTTCTGGCTTCAACATTATTATTATTATTTTTAAGATTTTATTTATTTATTAGAGAGAGAGACAGCAAGAGAGGGTCCCCAAGCAGAGGAAGTAGGAGAGGGAGAAGCAGGCTCCCCACTGAGCAGGGAGCCCGATGTGGGACTGTATCCCAGGACCTGGGATCATGACCTGACCCCAAGGCAGACACTTAATGACTGAGCCATCCAGGGACCCCCAACATTACTTATTTTAAGATGAATTGACATTTCAGTTTGGATAACATATAATCAGAATTTTAGGAGCAGGAAGGTCATCTTGAATCCCTTTTTCTGTGGGTGAGGACATTGAGGACTTAGGTTATGCAGGGAGGTCACACTGGAAGTTTCTTGTTTATCATTTAGCTCAAAGCTTTCATGAGGAGTCTAGGTGTTCATTATATTTGTGGAATTGGGACAGATTGGCAGTGCTAAGGCTTAATTCCTATCCCGAAGACTAAACTTAATTAAAGCAGTTTTAAAACAAACTCTTGGGGTTTGGTTTCAACCATTGGTTCTCTAATGGTGACATCCTCCTTTGTTCCTTTTACAGAAGATGAGAATTCTCATTCTAGAGAATAAGCATATTGAAATAAAAATCTCTGTCCAGATCTGCAAATTACATGGTGCAGAGCCTTGTCTGCTTACCAGTTACCTTGTTATCAGCTTTTCCTCTGAGGGCCTCAAAGCAAACCAGCCTCAAAGGGCATTTGAGTTGGAGAGTGTTGCACTGTCTTTATGGCACGTTCAGTATTTGCTGTAGTAATTCATGTTAATTTATGTAGCAAGTACTTGTAAAAAACTAAAGCGGTATAAGGTGTCCTACTAGGTGAATAGGTACAACCAGTTGGGGACAAACAATGGTTTCTCCTCTTTATAATGAGGAAATTGGAAATGGCTCTCATAAAATAAAGGTATTAAATTAAAGTCTGGCTTAAAAATAATATGATTCTGTTAAATGGGTGTTGAGGATGATGAATTAAGCGGGATGGTTGGATATCTCCTACATCTCTTTTTTGTTTAAACCCTGTAGTTCACAATTTACCTTTCAAATGAACCTTGTTCCTTGCATTTACTATAAAATATATAATTACCATAATTAAGGTGGGTAATTAGGAAGAACTTGTCAAATCATGGACATGGTATATGGTATACTGGAGATAAAGAAGCCTGGTTTATAGTAATACTTTTTAAAATCAGCTTCTAAATACTCGAACAGATTTTCCTTGGTTCAGTGTACTTTAAAGAGAGAAGATTGTCGGTCACAAATTTTTCTGACAACCATTTATGGATAATTTTACCTTATTCTTTGTAACATAATCTGTTTTCTACTAATAGAGTTAAATTTAAAAGTTTATATTTTAAATTGCATCCCATCATATTAAATCAGACCTTGCAGGTGCTGGTCAGGCTCTGTGAAGAATGTGTCGGTGGTGATGCAGTTAAAAAAAAAAGGAAAAAGCACTTTGATTATGCTTTCATTGCATCACAGTTTCCTTTTCTGTTTCCTGGTTTCCGGAGAGATGCTTGTTTTATTGGAGCGAATTACATAGTGTTTCATATATGCTATGACTTTTTTATAATAGATGAAGATGAACATTTGAATAGTACTGTTGCTGTTGTTTTTTTTTAAATGGAACTGAATACTTCTTAACTTACAAAATAATCATTCTTCAGTGAAGGCGTTAATGTTGCACAGATGGTAGCAAAGTACTTCCCTTTGATTTTTAATAAGGGACTAGTTTGTCAAAGAGATTTCTCAACTTCTGTTGTGAAACCTATAATAGAGAATAATTTGAAAGGCACACAATGTACATCATTATAATCCTTTGATGTAGATTAATGATAGCTAAATCACATTTTCTAATTGCCTCCTTCTTCTGTGGTTTATTATTAAATTTTAAGAAAAAACTTGGCTAAGCTGCTCCTTAGTAACATGTGTATCTCTGTTCCTTGATGTTTTGTAAGGTTGTCTGAGAAATATTTATATTCAGAGAATAGAATTTTTTTAAATGTCATCATTAAGAAATTTACTATGTAGAGGAGGGACCAGCATTTTTCTTCATGGAATGAATATGACAATTTATCGTGCTTTGAAGCATTCACTCATAAAAATTGTTGTTGCTGTTAGTAATATGATTTACGTTCCAGCAGGGGTGGTGGTTTTGCTTTTTACGGTCTTAACTTAGATATGCTTTGTAAAATCCAGGATTTACAATCACATTTGCTGTTGTGGTCCTTGCTTAGTTAGGACAAGAAGCATAATTTCAAAAGCAAGTCATTTCTGATATAATCTCAAATCTAGAGGAAAGGTCAACATGAAATCTTCCTGAGTGTATGCATTGTTACTAGATGATTAGTCAATTATTGTGTACATATAAATTACACGAACATATGCTCTTCTCATTCACTTCTAAGGGCCAGGTACACCCGACTATGCAATTGTTTTTTTAAATTTTAGATTTAGATTTTTTTTTAGTCAGTTGAGTGTGTTGCTGCTACTTAGCAGCCTTAATTTTCCTTTAAGAGCCTTATTCTACATTTTGTAAATTTTGTAAGTATTAAAGACTTCAGCATTTGATTTGTGTTTAATTGAAAATGTCATCATCTATCTTTAAAATAAATTTTAGAACATCAAATTTAAGTTTTTACAGACTACCAGAGGATTAACCTTTCAGTCTTTCTAATCCTGAGTCTTAAAAAAGCAATCCTGGTAACATTTCATGTTGACCTTTCTTCTAGATTCGAGATTATATATCACAAATGACTTGTTTTTTGAAATATGCGGGTCACCGCAGAGAAAAGACCTTGTTAGAAATTAGACACAAAGTCTCTGTGCGAATGGATACCTCATTCTGATTATTTTTATTTTCAAGATCCTGACCTGATAACACTTTGTGGATCAGCTGATTTTCAGCTGGGACATAAGAAGGGTGTCCCAGAGTTTGACCTTACTCAGATACACGCTCCTGCTTCCAGCTGGGTTTGTTGGCTCCCTGTCTAGCTACTTGTAATGCTTCCATCTGTCCCAGGAGGAAGAGAAGACTTCTTTGGAGTAGAATGGAGTTTGACTGAATTTCTTTGCTAGGCAGAGTAGAAGGTCTATGAAATTTCTACAGAGTTAAATATGAATTATTTGTTTTTTATAATCCACTGTTTAAAAATTTTTTCTTGCCTGTTTTAATTACTGTCTTTGCTTGGCAAATCTACTTATAAAGATTGGGGTTTTATACTCAAGAAATAATGAGGTGGAAGAGGAATAGAAGAATCAATTTTGAACTTGAGAGATTTGAGAGATTGTAGTTTACTAATCCTCTGGTGTATTAATAATTTTAAACTGATAAAATAAGTGTTTTGTGTGAATAAAAGACACAAAAGGAATGAAAAAATAATATTTCATAATGTCCTTTTCCCTTGCTGAGATTTTAAGACATGAGGATGTTGAGAAAAAATGTGTTCCCAGAAACAAATAAGAAAAATGAAACTAAAATTATGTTTTATCTCTTAAATATTAAAACTTTTCAGGAATAAGCATACTTGACAATTTTATATAACACCTTTGTAGCATCAGACACATTTATTTCCTACACAGCAGATGTTACCAGTTCTTAGGAGTAAGATGGCATTCGTTTTCTTCTTAAAGAAACTTAGTTTTAGAACTAAGTTCATTAAAACTTTGCTTTAGATTCTGTAATGGAAGTGAAGGCTTATAAAGGGTTTCTTCATCTTGAATGAAGAGTGACTTCTCAGGAGAAAAACATAATCCGATAGCTTCCTTTTTCTTTTCAGTCGGACGAATGAAACATATTCTAAGTATTCTAGTTGGTCAAAGGAGATTAAGTCTGTGTTAATTTGGAGAATGAGTTATCAGGCAGTAGGAACTTATTTGTCAGGCATTGTTACTCCTGAAAAGTGGTGGTTTTCGAGTTTCACCTGCTGTTCCTGTGCTCGCTCTTTGACTGAAAGAGCCTCTTGGTAACCCAGTTCGTGTAGGAGAGGAGCGCTGTATTGGGAGGCCGACCTCCCTCTTTCTTTTTAACTTTAATTTCTCATCTTTACGTGAGAGAATTGAATGTATGATTCTCAAGTTTTCTTCTTCTAGGCCTTAAAAATCTAACCTTTCATATAAATACTTGTGAGGGTTTAAGAACAGATATCGGATAATTTATTCATCAGTATTTTTTGAGCACTGTTGATTGTGCTCACCACTCTACGGGGCAGACCTGGGTTGGTTTTACCTGTCCGTGTGCTGTGGGAGGAGAGAATGTTTAGGGAATGCTTTTTAAAGAGAAATGAATGGGCTTAAAGGCAAAAACAAAATAAGACAACTTGAAAGGGGAATCCCTGACAGAATCAGAAAGTAGATCACCATACAGCTCACTCACCGACTGTTTCGTAAGCATTATTAATGGGCAAGATTGGTAGGTCTAAACAAATACAATCCATATAGAGATTATAATATACATAGTCTGAAGAAAAGCTCACTTTGTCTGTATGTTTCCTCTGTTTCATTCTGATGTCGTTTGTGTAGGTTTTCTACACATTTAGCCATTCTGTGACACTGACTGGGTCTCCTACAATTTCTTTCACTCAATTCTGACACTGCCTGCCTGCAGATAAATGTCAGAGCTCCAGGTTAAGAGCTCAGTCCCCGGGGCACCTGGGTGGCTCAGTGGGTTAAGCCCCTGCCTTCGGCTCAGGTCATGATCTCAGGGTCCTGGGATCGAGCCCCGCATTGGGTTCTATGTTCAGCAGGGAGCCCGCTTCCTTCTCTCTCTCTGCCTGCCTCTCTGCCTACTTGTGATCTCTATCTGTCAAATAAATAAATAAAATCTTTGAGGGGGGGGGAAGGCACAGTGAGGTTTAAAAAAAAAAAAAAAGAGCTCAGTCCCATAAGACTCCCCTCCCCACCCCCCCACCCCACTTCAGATGCTGACTCTGTATTGGAGGTTCCCATGACATCCTTGGGTTTGATTGATTTGCTAGAGTGGCTCACTCAAGAAAATGTTTTACTTATTAGATTACTGTTCATTATAAATGGAGATAACTCAGGAGCAGCCAGGTAGAAGAGATTTCATGTAGGTCAAGGAGTGTGCGAAGGGGTGTGGAGTTTATATGCCCTCTCTGGGTGTGCCACTTGCTAAGCACCTCCATGTGTTCACCAGTGTGGAAGTTCTCCAAACCCTCCTTTTGGGTTTTTCTTTTAAAGAAAGAAAAACCTTTATTACATAGGCACAATTGATTAAACCTGTGGCTCTTGGTGATTGATTGAACATGTAGCTCTTCTCCCTTCTTGGAGGTTGAGGGTGAAACTGCAAGTTGTCACCCGGATCTTGATTGGTTTCCTGGGCACCCAGCCCCCATCCTTAGAGGGACTCCAGAAGTCATCTCCTTAACGGGAGTTTAGGTGCAGTTGAAAAAACTGTGATGCATAAGAGAAGACACCCATTTCCTCTTTATTACTCTGGAACTATGCTAGGCCCTGGAAATGTGACTAAATACTTAAAACAAAAGATACCCGTATGGATTCTCTAGGAAATTACTAGGGTTTTTGAACCTCTGTACTGGGAGCCATAGATGAAGACCAAATATACTTTCTTACATTACAATATCCACATATAGGGTATACTTGGTGAAAAGTTTTAATGTTTAATTAGTAAAAATAGCTATGGCTTCAAATCCCAGCTCTTTCAGGAACCAAGTTTATAACCTTAAACATGTTTTGTTTTCTGTTTGTTTAATTTAGATAAGAAATAAAAGAGAGCATTCTTTTTTACAACCGATTAAGCTATATTAAAGTGTATATAAAATAGTGTGAAAGTCCTCCTCTACCCTTTTTCCTCAGCTGAAAAGTAGAAAATCCCTTTCTTGTACTGTTTTCATTGTTTAACTTTCTCCTTTTACTTTTATGAATTTATGAAAATATTTGGACATAAATGCAGTAGAACTTTTAGAACACAAATGGGATTGTGCTATGTAGAAAAGTGTCTTGTAGATCTTTGGGTTGTCCATTGACAAATACAGTGACCACATACGATTTTGTAGTCTAAATGCTCCATAGCTAACTGATTGCTGACTGATGAACACTGACTTTTTCCCCTAATTTATGCTGTTCAAACACTGCTGCAGTTAACATTCTTACACATTTATGTTTGCAGGTACATGTGTGGATATTTTCAATATTTGGTAAGAAAGATGACTAGAAGTGAAATTGCTTTGTGAAAGGGTATATACATTTAAAATTTGCAAATATCTTACTGTATTGCCTTGGAAATTCCTGGATTTGATTTGCTAATGTTTTATTTAGCAATTTTTCATCTTTGATCATAATTGGCAAAGGCCTCATCATGGATTCCTGCACATACAGTTGGTTGCAATATAGGAAATGAACTCTCACCTTGGGGAATTGACTTTGCACAATAAGCAGAAATAGGCCTGCTTTTTTTCCCCACTACCACATCCCTGAAAAGTGGCCTGGGTAAAGAGCAGCCAGGATCTTGTCTTCTTGCCATGCCCTGCAGTAACATACAGGTTTCTCAGGGTCCCTGGCAGCTTGTGTCCGCACATCAGTGCTTGTGTGTGCCTTCAGTGGTGTAAGCCAGAAACATGTGAATCATCTTATCATCTTTGTCACTGCCACTGTCTTATACTCCCTTCATCACCAAATTCTGTAAATTTTATCTCCTGAATACTTTTCATGAAGAGTTGGTTTTTTTTTTTCCTTCCCTTTTTACCACCTTCCCAGTCTGTTATCTTCTACTTATACTCCTACTTTGGCCTCTTACCCATTGCCTTCTTCCAATCTGTTTTCTCTCCAGTCAAGGCTGATCTTGTTAAACACAGATGTAGTCATGCCATCTAACTTACATAAAACATTTTATTGGTTTGAGAAACAGCAAGGAAATCCAGTGGCTTGAATGGAGTAGGGAGAGAACAGGAAATGGAATCAGGAAGGTAGTGGAAGATCAGGTTGTTTCTGACCTGTTAGACGGCTACTAACATTTCGGCTTTTATTCAGAGTCAAGTGGAAGTCTGGAAGGTTTTAGTGACATGATTTGACCAATTAGAAAAGGATCACTGACTGCTGTGTTAAGAATACACTTACAGGGGAGAAAGTAAGTACATAATCAGGGAGATGATTTAGGAGGTTATTATAATAATCTAGTGCAAATTGATGGTGTCTTATACCATGTTAGCAGGAATGGAGGCAGTAAGTGAATTTGGATTTATTTTGTCCGATTTTGGATGTAATTTGCAGGTAGAACTATAGAACTTGCATTTTGCATATAGGTTATGAAAGAGACAGAGGTAAGTTTGATTCTAAAGTGTTTGTCCTGATTGATGATGTGTCATTTCCTGAGATGGGGACAATTGTAGGAGGAGCAGGTTTGGGAGGACGGAGATCAGGAACTCATTTTGGTCATGTTCAGTGTGAAATACTTACTAGGAGTCGACTTGCTTGTAAGAGCTGTTTAGTAGTCAGTTGAATATCAGTCTGGAGGTCATGGGAGAGGTCTGGGCTCTATGTACCCATTTGAAGTTGTTCTTGTATCTATCGATAGATAGATGTAAGGTTACCAAGGGAGTGACTGCAGGTGGAGCAGTCCCAAGCCTTCCCACTTCAGAGCTGATGGAAGGAGGAACACCAGCAGTAAAACTTGAGGCTGACTCCACAGAACGCTTTTGCTTACCTCTTGGACTCCATTTTCTCCTTCTCCATACTCCAGCCACAGTGGCTTTCTGTCCATTGAATGTGCTAAATCATTTCCAACTTAGGACCTTGGTACTTGCTCTTCCTTGTACTTGGGAACCACTTTCCTAGATCCTTATGTGGTTGTTTCCCTTTGTCATTTGTTGTGAGGTCTCATCTCGGAAGAGAGCTTTGCAGAGAGGCCTTCCTTGATGACCTTAGCTAACACAGCTAGGTGTTTGTACAAGAATACTCACCCACAAATGTGGCACCTGGTCTACTTAGAGCAGTGATTCTTTTCTTTCTTAAGCTCTACTGAATCTTTGTGTTTTAATATCTGGTTATTAATTATAACTATTGCTTGGTGAATTTTCACAGGCTGAACTTACCCAGAAAAATCAACAATATTCTGGAAGTCCCTCTTGCCCCTTTTGAGTCACTAACTCCTTTCCCCAGGGGAGTTATTGAATAATTACTAATGTTATTGGATAATCACTATTATGACTTAACATATCAGATCCATTTTAGCTGTTTTTATGTATTCTTTTGTATCTGGCTTCTTTTGCTCAAGAATATATTTGAATATGTAGTTGTAGTTCATTCATTCTCATTCTGGTTTACAAAGCTTGAGGTTATATTAGGTGGACCTAAAGAGTTGTGACCATTGTCTTTAATCCCCTAGATTGATTTTGTCTGAAGTCAGTTGAAGTTCAATCATGTGAGTCCTCCGGTTTTGTTGTTCTTCGGCATGGATTTGGCTATTCCAGGTCTTTTGCTTTCCATATTATAGCTCCTTTGCTTTCTCATGTAAGTTTTAGAATCAGCTTGTCTGTTTTTACAAAACAAAGCCTGGAATTTTCATTGGATTATATTACAGTCTGTAGATCTCTTGGTGAGAATTGACATCTTGGCAATTTTGAGTCTTCTGTTCATGAACAGTGTTTTATAATTTTCATAACTTGTACATACTTGATTAAATTTACTTTAAGTACTTTGTTTTTTTGCACTTTTATAAATACTACCAATTTAAAGAAATTTTCATTCTGCATTTGTTCATTGTTCTATAGAAATATAGTTGAAGTTGAACTTGGTATATTGACTTTGTATTCTGTGACCTTGGTAAGTTAAAGTTACTTGTTAGTTTCATTAAATTTAAAAAAAATTTCTTTGGGATATTCTATATAGTGATGCAAGTCAATTGTAAATATGTAACAGTTTTATATCTTCCTGTATAATCTCTGTGCCTTCTGTATCTTTTTAAAAATTTTTTTATTAATTTTTATATCTTTTTCTTACTTTGGTGTGCTATCTAGACCTTTCTCTATGTTGCTGAATAGAAGTGGTGAGAACACACATCTATGCCTTGTTCTTGATAGTAGGAACAAAGTGGTAATTGTGGTCCTTTGCTATTAAGGAGGATAGTAGCTCTGTGTATTTTTGTAGATGTCCTTCATCAGGTTGAAGATTTCCTTTCTATCCCTAACTTGGTGATTTTTTAAAATCATAAATGGTTATTGGATTTTGTCTCCTCCCCCATTTCTGTTGACAAAATCATATGATTTTCCTTTAGCTTAGCTATGTAGGAATTGTTGATTTTTGTAGTGAATTACTGATTATTGTAGTGTGTTCATTGTTTTTCAGAAGTCTTTTTAAAAAATTAAGCATCAACAAGTCTTAAATTTTTTTGACTACTGCTTATTAAATCCCACATTGGCCTGCTTGTCCATCCAATATATCTTTTTTCCATGGTTCTTACTACTGTCAGCATGCTGTATGTTCTACTTATTTATTTGCATATTCTGCCCATCCCCAGTGGAATTTAAGATCCATGTTTTGTTCTCTGTTGTATCACCAGTCCTTAGAATGTTGTCTGGAATTAAAGTAGGACTCTGTAAATATTTGTTCAGTAAGTGAATATCTGCTCTTGAGGAACTTACTGTCTAGGAAGGGAGAAAGAGGTACGGAAATGTGATACAACTTAGGAGAACTAAAAAAACAATTCTTTTGGAGCTCAAGATGGGGGAGATTAAGTTCACGTAACAGATTTCTTTTCCTTTTTTTCTATCAGATTTGGAAGAAGACACATCTAGGGGAAATTTATTTAATGATGCAGAAAATAAGAAGAATTCAATAAAAATGTGGTTCAGTCCTCGAAGTAAGAAGGTGCGATACGTTGTGAGTAAAGTTTCAGTGCAAACCCAGCCTCAGGTGATAAATGATGAGGGCGCTCGGCAGGCCTCCATGTACGAATTTGTTTCTGCAAGTCCCCCAACAAGTGTTTGTGAGAGGGCTAAAAAGGCTTCTACAAGATCTAGAAAAAAACAAAAAAAGAAAACTTTAGCTGAAATCAACCAAGAATGGAACTTAGAGGCAGAGAGAGAAGATGGTGAACTTGACTCCAAAGAGGAGTTGAAGGAGAAGCTGGTGTCTTTCTGCAGCCAGCCATCCGTCATCGCTAGTCCTCGGACAAATGGTGAGATAGACTTACTTGCCAGTGGCTCTGTTGCGGAATCACAGGGTTGTGGCAGCTTCACTGAAGTCTCTTTACCGTTGGCTGAGCACATAGACTCTCCAGAAGCGGAGGGCAGGAGTGAAGATGTGACTCCCGAGAAGAAGCTCTGTGAGAATCCTCGTGCGTCAGGTCCCAGTGGGCGACGTGGCCGTCGCAGCGGACCGTCCAGTCCCGTCCCTAAGCGATGCAGGAGCAGCATTCCTGGCACCAGCAGACAGCGCATAGTGCTTGCAGACAACAAACCATTGCCTGGCTGCTCCTTACCACCCTCGAGCAAACTCAAAGCTGGTGACACTCTGAGGAGGAAAAACAGTAATGCATCAGATGAGTCCACGAGCCTCTCCCCAGGTACACCACTGTCCGCACTGAACAGCCCGAGTTACAGACGGATGATGTCCAGCCCCTCAGCTGCGAAGCTGTCACCCACTAGCCTTCTGGCTGTGAAAAGAAATCATAGAGGAGAGACTCTGCTTCATATTGCTTCAATTAAGGTAGGATGCTTACCCTGAAATACAGTTTGGGGGTGAGACCAGCCATAACGCAATTTCTGCAGGGCTTAGGGACAATAACATAAGATGACTAGGATAATTAGCCTACCACATGTGATGCTTTGAACCAGAGAAGAAAATTCGCAGGGACTGCATCCCCACCTCAGAGCAGTGGCCCCTGGGCCTGAGGAGCATGATCTTGTAGGAGAAAATGAATATTTCAGTATTTCAGCTTCTGCTTTGCCAAGGGCTTTCATTTGTCTATTCCTTAATGGTTTTGTTGAGTTTTCACCACGTTCTCCTGCTTGCTTCATGAATATAGACAATTGCAGGTTATTGCTGGCTGTACATCTTTACCTAGCCAGAGAGCTAGGGACTGTGTGGGGGGCCACAGACTTGGCGTGTGGCGTATGCTTGTAGTGGGCACTGCCCGGATTTGCAGGGTTGAAAGATGTGGTCTGTACATTTTTCCAATGACCCGGACATTTGACTCTCAGAAATGGCCCCGTGGTTGACCATGAGGGACTTTGTCTGTATCCCACAGCCAGCCGTTTCTTTTACGAGCCTGCTCATTATAGTTACCTCTCTTTATTTACTGCCTTAACACTGGTAATGTGAATTTTTGGGAACGTAGCCCATTTGTCAGGCATGAGATATACTTGCAAGGGTTCATCTTTGCAACCGACTCAAGAACTGTACATATGGGCAGCTGTTAGCACCATAGCTTCGTAGACTTTGTGATCTCATGCAAGTGTTACCAAAATAAAATATGGGAGAGCTTAGGACTGAGTTCGGATAGCTTTTATGATCTGTTAGTAAATTCACAGGAAATCTTTGGGTCTTTTGCATGGATAGAGAACTTCAGGAGATCTGGAGGCCATTGGAGATCCCCACACAGACAGCTGGTAGGCAGCATGAAACATCAGGGAAGAACGTGGAGAAGACATTGAGTCCAGGCCTTTCTATGTTTTTGTATGGAGAAAGGGAAAATCACAAAAAGGAGTTTCCCCAATGGTTAAGAGTTTTATTTTTTTAAAGAGTTTACTTATTGATTTGTGGGAGACCGAGATAGTGAGAGACAGTAGGAGCAGGGAGAAGAGGGAGAAGCAGGCTCCCCACTGAGCAGGAGCCGGATGTGGGACTCTCCATCCTAGGACCCTGGGATCATGACCTGAGCTGAAGGCAGACGCTTAATGGACTGAGCCACCCTGGCGCCCCTAGGGTTTTATTTTTATTTGTTTATTTGTCCTTGCTTTATATTCTAATAAATGGTGAAAAAGGAATATTCTATATCTGATACCAGGGAGGAGGAAAACAGCTAGTTTCTACGTACATGTCCTTTGAACAACTTGAATTTTCAGTTTGTCCCAGTTACACTTTAGTTTATTTTTTGCAAAGCATTAATTTAAAAAATCAGACTATATTTTTTGTCCTGCTTGTTTTATATTTAATAAATATGCCCATAAGCTATTGTAATCTTAACTTTTTTAATGCTATAAATGCTTCATTAGACATCAGTAGCTAGAATAATAATAATTTTTTCATTTTTCTGACTAATGCATAAGAATGCAGACTGCTTTAGTTTCTACATTTTGCTTTCTGGTAATTATTTTCAGACCACCAGGCAAGCTTCTGTTTTCATTGGTAGAGAATTTTTCTTTTAACCATAATATTAATATATCTTTACTAATGAAGATCTCTAGGAGCTAGACCATGGTTTGACAGACTCTTTCTTAAAGGGGCAGAGTGAACATTTTCAGCTTCATGGGACATACGGGCTCTACAGTTATTCCTGTCTGCCCTGTCTGCCCGTAGTTCAGAAGCAGCCATAGACAATATGTATGTAAACCAATAAAATTTGACATGTAAAATCGTGTCTGGCCTATAGGCCATAGTTTTCCTACCCCAGGCCTCAGCAATGGAAAAAAGACACAGAATTTTAAGACCGGGGGAAAAAAAGATGCTATCTTGTAAATTTTCTCCGTTGAAGGATTATTTATCTAGGAAGAGTATTGCCCGTGTTAAAATTACCCATTTGATTCTCTTGAATTTTAGCAAATACTGTTATTGTCATTCGTTGGCAGATTCTGATACAGTACTTTTAAGAAAAGCTAACGGACTTCTGTTGTTTTTAAGTTACTATTTAACAAAGATGCACTCTCTTAAAAATTTGTTAATGAGTCGAATGAAAACCCCCCACCCAGGTTGATTTTTTTTTTTAATATTTTATTTATTTATTTATTTGACAGACATCACAAGCAGGCAGAGAGGCAGGCAGAGAGAGAGGGGAGGAAGCCGACTTCTGCTGAGCAGAGAGCCCGATGTGGGACTCGATCCCAGGACTCTGGGATCATGACCTGAGCAGAAGGCAGAGGCTTTAACCCACTGAGCCACCCAGGTGCCCCCAGGTTGATTTTGATAGAACAAATACTTGGGAAAAATCCCAGTGGATTTATCAGGATATTTATCTTTTTATAAATAGTATTCATTTCACTTTCTGCCCTAGTTTCTCACTTGCAGGCAAGAATGAATGATCTGTGTGTCCTAGAAAACCACATACTGTGAGTCTGCTATCTCGATTCATGTTTTGTGGCCACCTACTTTAGGAAAAGATTTGAGGGGGCTCTGAAGTTCAGATAGTAAAAATGGAACCAGGAGCAGGGGAAGAGGAAAGATTTCCTGTGGCTGAATGGAATGTAGATCTGATGACCTTTCAGGCAGCGCCGCCAGATCAGGGGCAGTACCAGGTTTTTGCTGTCAGAGGTAGATTTTTGTTGTTGATGTTCTTCCCCAGAGTGTCTCGGTAGACTAGCCATTTCCATTGTTCCAGTCAGCTTCTACGAGTGCACTTGCTTGGTGTGTGTACTGAGGGTAGAGGACCCCTCCCCCCAGCAGTTATATTGGGCTAGTTGTCCAAGCTAGTTAGCTTCTCCTCTGCAGGTATAGCTTTGCAGAATCGTCTCCTATCTTGCCAACATCATTGATAAAAGTTCTTCAGTACCTTGCCACGCACCTGTCTCTTGGCATCTTTCTTGGGTATAACCTTTCCACAGCTTCTACCTTAGTGGAAGTTACTTATCTTTCTTGCCCTGACCTCATGTTTCCTGTTGCTGTCATAGCAAGTCACTACACATTTAGTGACTTAAAACAAAGCAAATTAATTTTTCTTTCTTCTTGTTCTAGTTCTTTCTTCTTTCTTCTCCTTTCTTCACCCTTCTTCTTCTTCTTCCTTCTTCAACAGTTCTGTAGATTAGAAGGCCAGTATGGGTCTCACTGGACTAAAATCAGTTTGTCAACTGTGTTACATGCTAGAGGCTCTAAGAGAGAACCTGTTCTCTTGCTTATTTGGGATGTTGCACAGAACTGGATCGATCCTTGTGGTTGGAGGACTGAAATCCTGTTTCTTGCTGACTTTCTGCTGAGGGCCATTCTCCCTCTCTCACTCTCTCTCTCTTTTTAAAAAGTAATCTCTACACCCAATATGGGGCCTTGACCTCACAACCCCGAGATCCAAGAGTCTGCATGCTCCACTGACTGAGCCAACCAGGTGCCCCCATTCTCTTGTTCTTTAGTTTGTGTCCCCTCCTTCTCCTGTCTTCAAAGCTTGCAACAGCAGATGCTTCTAAACAACTCCTATAGTTAGACTGGGGTGACCCGGACAGCGCAGCAGAATCTCCCCATCGAAGCTCATTACCCTAAAATATAGTAGAAACTGTAGCACACGGCAAAGTCCCTTTTGTACAACATATTCAAGTTCTGGGGGTTGGGACACAGACAGTTCTGCGGGGGTATGGGGGGTGATTATTCTAACCATCACCACTGAAGTAGCTTCCTAATTTCTTGCCCTGCTTTCCTGTACACTTCCTGTATTCAGATCCCTATATGGAAGCCAGAATAAATTTTGACCTAAATTTTGATCCAAGTCAAAATTTGTCATTCTCTGTTCCTCTACCGTAACTTCCTGGCCCACTGAAAATCACATCCACAGTCCTTCCCGTGGCCTACACAGCCCAGCGCATTCATCCTCCTCCAGGCTTCTGCTCAAATGTCAGAGGGACTTCCTAGCTTACCTAAAGTAGCAGCCCTGCTTGTTTTATATTTCTTCCTGTTATTTCCCGACATGATTATAGATCTCTTAGTCTCCTGCCTTTCTCTTTAGAATGAGAGCAAGAATTCTGTTTGTTCACTGTTCTGTCTTCAAGATCTAGAACATTGCCTGGAACATTACAAGTGAATTTGATGAATAAGTGAGCAAATTTTCTATGTCGTCATGATCTGAACCCCATTCCATTCTCTTGTCACACTGAACTTTAGTTTTATGAATTGTTCAGGTACGTTCATTAATGCTATTAATGTTCTTTTCTCTGACTCTTAAATTCTTTCCTTTACATGCTTCCTTTTTCCTTCCTGGCTCTTTGTACACAACCTTCAAAATCCAGTTTACATCCTACCTTTTTTAATAAGTCTCAGAATTCCCAGAATTCGTTTCTTCTCTATGGTGACATTATTTTGTTTGCATTTATATTCATTTAGCTTTATGCTTATGGCATGACTCAAATAGTGTGGTTACCTAGAGCATATTCTCATTTAAAATTTAACTTCAAAATATGAGTAATAACCGCATGTTTTAAAAATAAGAATAAAAGTATTTGTAGTAGAAAACTTCACTTCTATTTTGGCCCCTAGACAACACCCTATTACTGGCAAGCTCTTTTTCCTCCTTACCTTTCTTAAACTTGTGTGTCCTTTGTGAATTTCTTTATGTAAATATAAACGAATGCTTTCATATTAGGACAGAGGTTTCTGTATATTTTCATAGTTGCATTGCTTTTTATCAATTTTTTCTGTTATTTTTAATTATTCCCTTACTGATAGATGCCCATTTGTTTCTATTCTTCTATTTTTATGAACAGTGCTGTGGTAAGCAATCTTTGTTTCATATGTGAGGGGGTGTATCTTTAGGATAAATTCCTGGAACTGGACTTCTGGGCTAATGGAAGACATCTATTACCTTATTTATCTTGATAACCTCTGTACTTGGCAACAGAAGGGTCTTAGTAAATATTCAGTCTGCCTAAATTCAGGCTACCTGAACGTAGACAGCTACTCTGTTGCCGGCAGATTCTGTTTGTATGATTACTTCTCAAATCCTTTTTCCCTTAGAATCATGGATTTACAGATGAGCCATCTAATTTTTGGACATTCAGCACTGTTTGGATGCCAACCCCACAGAGGATTATTCTTGAATTCCTTATTTATACTTTCATTGTATTACACTGTGGAATTTCAAGCAGAATATTCATTAATAGGATGTCTGGGATGTTGTGCACATTCTCATTTAACCAGAACATAAGTGGAGATCCAGTCAGTTCTCTTTATTGCCTGTGTTTCTAGGTGTATTTGAATGTAAATGTCACCTATAGTTAAAATGCTACTGAGAACATTATGTCATAAATGTGAGATTTTATGAGAAAGTGTTCCACCTAAGTAGAAACTACAATAAACACTCATTATTTATTCTTCTGATTCCATTTTTAAAAACTTAGTATTTGATATTTCTTTAGACATAGAGAAAATTTTGATTTGTTATTTTATTATGTCACCTTTCCTTAAAGATTTGTAGTTGCTGGAGTAAACATCCTCAGATTTCTAGCAGATTCTTAAAATGGTAATGATTACTCATAATTCATGCCACAGCATTGAATGTATCATGGAATTGAAAAAAGTCTTGACCTTGACATGTCACGATACACTTTTGATGCAGAAATAATGAATCATATTTTGAAGGCAACTTACAAGGCATGATACACTTAACAAAGTGGGAGATGGGGCAACTTACAAGGCATGATACACTTAACAAAGTGGGAGATGGGAATCTCCTGGGTAGAGAGAACATCCCTTGTGAGGAGTCTCCTTTAGGATTTGCCTTTGTAATTCATTGAATTTTAAGGCATTCATGCCTTAAACATGACATAAAGTCATGTTACTACATGTCCTTCATGCTACCTTCCTGAGAAAGTAGTAAAGGACTCACGCTAACTCGCAGCATATTTTCAAGATTTTAATTTCTAGAACATCTTTTAGATTCAGTATCCATTTCTCCCCCTGTTACCTACCACTTTTATAATACTGAACCTCCTTAATATCGGGAACTTAACCATCCCGGACTAGGTTGTCAGAATCATCTGTGAAACTATTTTATTCAGTAAAGTCTGAGAAGCCAGGGAAGTGTTTAATATATTTTAGAGCTTCATTCTAGATGACTAAAAACAATTTTTTAACAATATCTAGAAGTTTTAGGTAGCCGATTAGTTCATTTATGTGGAAAAGCTTAACCATTTGGGTAAGTTGTCATTATTATAATGTTGGGTACCATTTTTATCAAAATATTCTTAATTGTATTTTAGAAGAACTGGTCTTTATAATTAGGAAAATAGTGTGTGTGTGTGTGTGTGTGTGTGTGTGTGTTTGGAAAGTTAATTTATACTGCTGTAACATGTATGGATGTGTGAAGGATCTTTTTGAACAAAAGTTTAGCAATAAGAAAATTGATTGTGGTACACATCTCCCTTTATTTTCAGTCTCTTAGGTATTCCTTGAAAATACCAAACCCATTTAAAATTTCTTACAAGCATTAGGAAAAACTCCTTAGACGATTTTTTTTTGATTTTTCTTGCTGAGGTTTAAGAAAATCTCAATTATTCTTTTAAGTTGTGGGGAGTCTAAAAGTGAGTACTTATTATTCAGAAAATATTCTCTTAGCAAAGACAGTAATTTAAAGAAATCAGAGGCAGAAGTTAATTTATTTTCCAGAAACTCCATACTGGTTCAAGCTTACTCATTTGGTGTGGACTCTATCTATAATTTTCATAATTTTATTTATGTGCATGACCATAAATTTACATAAAGTAGAACAATGAAATTATGACAGACTTTTAAGTACTAGGGAGGAGAAAGCAGGGTGGGTATAAATAAGAAGCAGTTTGCATGCTGGGTATGTGTTTCAGGGAAGTCTAGGGTTGGTTTGTTAACAGAAGACACTTTGATAATATGACAAGGTGACATAAAAGAAAAACGGCACTGTCTAGCAACCTTACAAGAGTCTTTAGATTGTCACTATTTCTGTGTGACTGTTTCCCCGTGATTCTTCATCCCATAGTTGTGTTTATATTATTTTATGGACTTCTTTAGGTTAATAGGTTTTCGTGACTACTGTGTAGAGTTAGAATGAGGAAATCTTTTAGAGAGCTTATTGTGTTTTGTGTGTGTGTGTGTGTGTGTGTGTGTGGCCATGGATACTTTCATCTGATGGTTGGAAATGTATGAATGTATGTGGTTCTGGCAGTTCATCTGCCTCTACATTCATGGAATTGTTTCACTTGATCTTAGCCAAAAGGCCGAGAAACGATTCATGGGATTGTTTAAAAAAATTCAAGGGGCGCCTGGGTGGCTTGTCATTAAGCGTCTGCCTTTGTCTCAGGTCATGATCCTGGGGTTCCGGGATCAAGCCCCGCATTGGGCTCTCTGCTCCGCAGGGAGCCTGGTTCTCTCTCTATCATTCCCCCTGTGTGTGTTCCCTCTCTTGCTCTCTATCAAATAAATAAAATTTTTTTAAAAATTCAAATTTGTATCTTGACAGATGTTCCTAGTTTTATTTGGAATTGACTTGAAGATAGAGTGAATGTTGCTAACTAAATGTTAACTTGTACTACAGGTATAGAATTTGTACCCCTAAGATTCTGTGGGAAAATGTTTTTTTAACTGAAGCTAGGCAATTGATTTGAAACATATATAATGTTTATTTTTTAGATCCATTAAGTGTTTAGGGTCATTTTAAAAATTTAGGAACATAAAGATGTATGTTGCCAAGTCTACTTTTTTTCAGTAGAAAACTAAGTAAGCTATCATCTTAAGATTTGCTGTGTTTGAGAGGTAGCCCAAAACAAGCAAATAAAGGTTATTATTTTTAGGAGATTTAATGATTTCTAGATAATCCAGTCAGTAGGGGAAAAACTCATTTCAGAAGAATATTGGGGCTGGGAGTGGGAGAAGAGAGATTTCCTTCTCCCTAAAACTCTTCATAAAACCAGTTGAACACAGCTTTGTCATAGGTGTAACTTTTGCCATATGTAACTTATTCAGCCTTTTTCAGAGTAAGCTGTGTCAGAAGTATTTGGAGAAAATAAGCCATGGTTTGCCTAGAAAAGTAAGAGCAAATAAAGTGAATATAAACTGAATTGATGTATTAAGGATAAATGGAGTAACTGTCAATAAGAAAACAATTTTTAACAGTTTTAGCTGAGTAACCTTCTTAGCCGTAATTTTGCTTTAAACAGTACTTGGAAATTACTTTAATGCATGCTCAAAAAGGATGTTTTTCACAAATGAAGTGATGACTTTAAATACTTCATTATCATCAGTTGATTTTTGGCTAGTGCCCTTTATTTGGTATTTTGAAATGACTTTTGATAAGGGTTGCTAATCGCAGGGATTTTGTACTTGATATTCAAGGTTGGACTGTATGACTTCATGACTTGGTACCTCAGAATAGTTCATCCATATATTACTTCTTACTTATGATTCATGAGTAGTAGGCATTAGAGAAAAGATTTAATTTTGATTCTATCTTTAAGAAGACTGAATCTTCAAACCAAACCTGAATCTCAGTATCTTCTTTTCTTTTTTGATGATTTTAATTTCTTTTTGTTTTTTCATTGTTCTACTAGGGTGACATACCTTCTGTTGAGTACCTCTTACAAAATGGAAGTGACCCAAATGTTAAAGACCATGCTGGATGGACACCATTGGTAGTTTCCTATTTGTTTTATATTCTCATTTTGCTTGTGTTTTATTGTTACTATACTTAAAGTTATGTAGTTGTCTATATATTATCTTCTGCAATATACATTCCCTTTTTAATCTGAAGAACTTATATTTTCACCAAGTAAGGGAAAGTGATGATTTTTTCATCTAACTTTTCAATTGTGACAGATAAGAAATTGGCTACCTTTTCACTGACTACCTTTAGATTTAGGAATTGAGTCACACTATATTGCTTAATGTAGCCAACATACAGAGGTGACTGCTATAACCGACACGAGGCTCCCTTTTGCCACTTTGCATGTCATTGGAACCAGATTTCGTCGAACAAAGAGACGTCAGAGGAACAGGGTATAGGATTGTATCACAAGGCAGTGATTCTTACTGAGGATCTGTTATAGCCTCATTTATACCTACCTAATTGCAAATATAGAGGGGTAGTAGAAAATCTTGGCTTACATTAAACATTTTAAAAAATCTTTCATTATTACTAAAGATGCAATGTGAAGTATAGTCTGGAAAAGACTATGGCACAAATTCATGGAAGCAAATGCTATTTGGGCTTGTTGTGGGCAATTGGAAGACAGCTGTAGTGATATCAGTAGAGGAGGTAAAAACTTACCCCATGCCCTGGAATTTATCATAGAAATTGGGAGATTTTCATTAGGCCAGGTATCAAAAAGGCTCAAAGTTGTGTATAATAACTTCTCCCCAACTTTCTAAGCTGGGAGGGTTTAGTCTGGATCAAAGTCACTTTGTTGTTTTTGACTCCACAGGCTAACTAACCTCTTCAGAGAAAGGTCAGTGTTTTGTTTGTTAGTTTGTTTGGTTTTGGTTTTTGTTTTCTGAAGCCAGTAAGGCCAATTGTAGTGAAGTGTGATGAGTGATTTATTAGAGGACCCAATGTCTGATTTGGCTTCCTTTCTCCTAGAAATAGACCTTACAGACATTTCACGTGGTATTTCTTTTTATGAATTGAATAGATATACATAAAAAGCACAGTATGCTAGAGATTTATGGGAGGGCAGCATTGTGGCTTCGTTAACAGTTCATTAGACATGAGGAAAGATTTGCACGTGAGGCATCTTGAATATTGCGTTGTTACCTGTTACATCATTCATTCTTTTTGAGTCCTTACCTGTTATTTCTATTATTGACACCAGCCATACAGTAATCTGTAGCTTCAGCAAATAGGGAAGATCCAGGATCTTGTCCTGGATGTTCACTTTGTGGGGTGGTTCTATATATGTGTGGGTGCCCCACTTAGCATATGGCTAAGTACCTGATTTAGTGAATGCTATTTGGCCATGGAAAATTTCACTTTTTATGAATGATCTAGTTGTTAAATACTTTGAGTTTTTTGTTGTTTGTAATTTTTTACTGTCAAAGAGTTCAGGAACTAGAGTCGGTTTATACATATATAGAGTTGGTCAATTACATTTTCTTTAAAAAAAAAAAGTAGGTGACCAAAGGCTCAGATAAATAACCCCTTTTTCCATCAGTTGCATAGATCTTGATCATCATGTATCTGATCATTAAGATTATTAACAGGGCTTTACTCTGGGTCAACACTTATGGTCTGTATGAATTTTTAGGTAGGAACCAATTTACTGACTAAAGTTCACATTTACTTTTCTAAAGTGCAATTTTATTATGATACTAGACATCGTTCTTCCTCATCACCTTTCTCCCTTCTTTTCTTATTACTTAATTAGCATGAAGCCTGCAATCATGGGCACCTGAAGGTAGTGGAGTTGTTGCTCCAGCATAAGGCATTGGTGAACACCACTGGCTATCAGAATGACTCACCGCTTCATGATGCTGCCAAGAATGGACACTTGGATATAGTCAAGCTCTTACTTTCCTATGGAGCCTCTAGGAATGCTGTGTAAGTCGTTCAGCTTAAACACTGTTGTTCAGTTGACTTGTACTCCTGAGTCAAGACTGACGGAACACACCCTTGGAGACCCAGATGGGTGGCTCTCTTTCTTGCCTTTCACAATCGAGGTTAGACGTGACCATTATAGTCTCTATTTAAAATCAGCGTTCATGCCCTTTTCCTTTGGAATACTTATATTTTTGAGGAAGACTTGCTTCTTTACTTTAGAAATGATTGGCAAATTAATTTCGGAAGCTTTGATTTTTCTGCATAAATTCACTTAGTTATATTCTGTAGATTGAGTCATACTTATTAGTGAGAAAAGAATTAGAAGCACAGAAATAACTATTTTGTGTGCTTCCCAGTACTTTAGATTTGTTTTAAAAATTCTTTTTTTTAATGCTTTTTCTGCATATATAGTTAAAATATGTAAGAATTCAGATGTCGGGCAAGTGTTTTCAAGTTATTTCTTAGACTTTCCACATCAGTCAAATGAAGCTCGGGGTAAATTGTTTTGCAGTGTCAGGGCACAGAGATGCATTAGCGAATGCTGGCGACTGCATTTTAAAATTGCTGTTGTCAAGAGTGTCACAAGCAATTGCCGTATATGGATTTTATATCTTTAATCTATAACTTGGTTCATGTCTCCCTATATATTATTTTACTCTTTTCAGTTAATGAGGGAGTTGAAATGGAAATAGAAGAACTGCCTCTTCATGTCCCCGTTCCTTATATAGGTTTGGAAAGAGCACACAAAAGTCACGCGTACTTTGATTACAAAGGCAAACAAGAATTATAGAATGCAGAGCTTTTAGGTTGTAATTTTTTTATAGCATAATTGAAAAACTAATAATGCAGGAGTACCTTGATGCTGTTAGTTTCAGAAAGTGGGTCTAATATCTTTATTTTCTATCACATATGGTGAGATTGTTGGGGCATACTCAAGGGGACCATTTTTCCATATTTTTGTTTTTCTGGCTTGCATGTGTGTATGCGCACACACGTATCATCTGTCTATATATGTGTGTGTAGACACATGCACGTGGACCAATAGGTATGACCCTCCTGTGGGTATAGCCTGCCATTTGCTAAAGCAAATGGTTGTTTGGGTCAGGTGAAACTGAATAGTTTCCATCCTTGGGTTCTTAAATCAGCCATGACTACTTTAATGAATGGAGCACTGGTCAGGGCGTTAGGGAATTCAGCTTTTATTTGTGACTCCATTATTGACTTTATAGCTTCAGGCAGGTTAATTTCTGTGCCTTGGTGTCCTCACCTATAAAACATGTGTGATGCCTGCTGCCTTTCTATTTCTTCAGAGCATAGTGAGGATTAATGAGCCAAAACACAGGGCCTATCTGGTGGTTTGTACACCATGATTCTTCACTACACCGTGAAGCTTATTAATATACCAGGTGTGGGCATGAGACAGTGAGCCGAGTCTGCCTTCACAGGTGCCTCTCAGATGAATGTGTTGTTTTTAAATAGGCTTACCTAGTGAAGTGGCAGATTTAGGTATAGCTGTAGTGAAACGCCATCCAGTAAGATCTTTCTGTAGCGATGGAAATGTTCTCTCTCTGTGCCGGGCGCTCAGTAGCCACTAGCCATCTGCTGCTGGTGAAGACTTGAGCTGTGGCTGTTGCTACGGAGAAACTAAATTTGAAAATGAACTTTAATTAATGTAAATAGCCACATGGGCCAGGTGGCTACTGAATTGTATAGCTGGTTGATAAAGTGTAGGGTAGTGGGGGAAGAGGATTTATCTGGTGAGAGGTTGGGGATAACATCGGGTGGAGATTAGTGGGGCAGCTATAGTGCAAATAGAGCCGTAGAGTTCACCTGGGCTGTGAGAGTGTGTGGTAGCGGTTTCTAAATACCATTATTCCTTCATTTCCAGACTGGTGGGCATCATTCTCTGGTATTGGCTGTGTTTTTCACTGCTTTATTTCATAGTACTTGTTCAGCTGATCGGCTTTACCAGTTTCCTAACTGGTTTCCTCCTTTTTAGATTATTTTTCTTTGTTCATTCCCACACTGCAACCCAAGAACTTTTAGAAAGATGTCTGGCCAGATCACTTACTTGCTTAAAATCCTTCACTGGCACCTCTTAAAGTTTTTAAAGCAAACTTCAACACGTGGTTCCCAAGGCCCTGGGCGGTGAGGCACCACCGGCTTCTCCAGCCTCCTCTTGCTGCTCTTGCTGCCATCCCCCTGGGCCTCCAGCAGTTTTTCTTCCAGCCTTTCTAAATCATGCCTGCTCTCCTGGTCCTGCCAAGTGCCCAACATAGTCGTACCCACATTCGTTTGTAGTGGAAATGAGTTAAGTGTTTGAATGTGTGAAAAGATGGTGTATGTTTTCCTCCCTTTGGAAAAAGGGTCAGGTCTGACAGCACCAAGAATTGCCTCCTTCTGCTCCCTGATCACTGTTAAGTGCGGAGTGAAAGTCTGAAACCACGTTCCGGGAGCTTGCTCCTTTTCCGGGGTGGTAGCACTGCTTCATGGCAGATGTTAGAGTAAATGACGTGTGCTCCCTGGGCAGAGTCCTTAGTCTCTTGTCCATTGGGCAGCCGTAGTATGTTACCTGCCGTGGGCTCATGGCTTCCCATTTCTGTTGCCTTGACATTTTTAAGATCTGTTTTTCTTGCTGCCAGGGTTCTGTATATTGTCCTTTTAAGTACTGACAAGTGACAATAGATGGAATTCATTTCTTGACTTTCTCCGTTTAAGAGTAGAGCCTGGGGAGGAGGCCAGGGCACTATATGGACTTCTTACTACTTTTTTTCTTTATTTCTTCTTCTTTTTTTTGCCTAAAGCTCTTGTTCATTTTAAGCCATTAATATCTCTGACTCTAGAATCTGAGTTGGCAAGCATATTACTTTAATTTTCTCTGCTTATACTTCTATTTCTGTAAATGTCTCTTACTCTTAATGGAACTCTTCTCTCAATAACCAGGACTAGACTCCTCCTATCCCTGAAAGAAGGAGGAAGGGTTGGAACGGGAAAGTGTGAAAGCTGTTCTTCTGTCCTTCCCTCTTGATGGCTTGGTACTTTGACTAATCAAAGTTGTAGGCGGGTAGAGTTTCTGTTGCTTCTTCTGAGTTTCTAAGGGAAAATCTCCAGCTCTGTAACAGACATTTTTGTAGTCGTCTTCATTCTTTCGAGGTTGAAGGAGTTTTCTTACTTGGATGCCTTCATTTCCTGGGTCTTCAGTGCATCCTGTTAGGTGTTCTCAGACTCTCCCCACTGCTCCTTGACTTCCTCATCCCCCGCTCTTGGATCTGCTCCTTGTTTTCTAGTGACGTGAACAGACAGAGCAGTGATTACAGAGCCCTGTGACACATGCCTTCCTAGGTCAGTGCACAAGAGTCTGTGAAAATCTAGATTAGGGGCTTTACATGTGACTAGAGGCATTCGTAAAAGGCTTTCTAGAGGAAGGAGGACTTCCACTGACTTTTGAAGACGAGGAATAGGAGGGTAGGCTTTTCAGAAGGAGTTGGTGGATATTGAGGTACACGGTAGCCAAGGCCATTTGTCCATTCAGTTCTAGGATCTTTGGTTAGTGACAGTAAGACTGGTGTGAAAGGGAGGAGGATGACCCCTTGAGGCTGCAGAAGGTGGCAGAGGCAGAGAGAGCCCGTGTGCCAGAGGGTTCAGATTTTACATTGAAAAGTTCATCCTGCACAGGAGCTGGGAGCTCAGCGGGGAGGCGTGTCCACTAACCCGGGGAGGGGAGTCTGAGCTGAAGTGGTGGTGGGGACAGTGGTGGCTGAGGGAGGGAGTTTACTCTTTTTATCAGCTGCTTCCTACACGTGAAGTCTGATACACGGTGTTAAGAAATATCTTATTAGGGTTGTGATTGAAATTGAGTAAGAGTATGGATTATAGTCGATTTAATAAATTTCACTTAGTATTTATAGAGATTTTCTAGGTATTTGATTCTTTTGTTGCTCTGGTGAACTGGCTGTTCTGTTAATAAATAGAGCTTGTTATTTCTGACATACAGGAAAGCTAGCTAACACCTAATTCTAAGGGTTGGATTATCATTTATTAATTTCTTACTGCATTTGTCTGAGTTTCTAGGATACTATAAAATAATGTGATAGTTGGCATAGTTGTTCTCTTTTCATTTTTTAAGAAATACTGAATGTAGGTTTACAGTTAGCATTACAATCAATATTAAAAATAAAGATCTTCTAGTTATTTTACTATTTTTTAACAAGACTATATTTTATTGCATGAATTTTCACTTAAACTGAGATAATCTTAGACCTTTTGCTTGTTGATGTCATTAATACATTTTAAAATGTTAAACCGTGTTGTATTCCTGTGATAAGCTTGACTTAATATAGTGTGGTTATTCTTTCTTTTTTTTCTTTCTTTCTTTATTTTTAAAGATATTTAATATTTATTTGACAGAGAGCGAGAGACAGCGAGAGAGGGAGCACAAACAGGGAGGAGAGGGAGAAGCAGGCTTCCTGCCGAGCAGGGAGCCTGATGCGGGGCTCGATCCCAGGACCCTGAGTCCAGGACCTGAGCCGAAGGCAGAGGCTTCACCTACTGAGCCACCCAGGCACCCCAGTGTGCTTATTCTTTTTTTTTTTTTTTTTAATTTTTAATTTTTTATAAACATGTATTTTTATCCCCAGGGTACAGGTCTGTGAATCAGCGCTCACCAAAGCACATACCCTCCCCAATGTCCATAACCCCACCCCTCCTTCTCCCAACCCCCCTCCCCTCAGCAACCCTCAGTTTGTTCGTAAGATTAAGAGTCATTTATGGTTTGTCTCCCTCCCAATCCCATCTTGTTTCATTGATTCTTCTCCTACCCCCTTAAGCCCCCATGTTGCAATCACCACTTCCTCATATCAGGGAGATCATATGATAGTTGTCTTTCTCTGCTTGACTTGTTTCGCTAAGCATGATCTGCTCTAGTTCCATCCATGTTGTCGCAAATGGCAAGATTTCATTTCTTTTGATGGCTGCATAGTATTCCATTGTGTATATATACCACATCTTCTTGATCCATTCATCTGTTGATGGACATCTAGGTTCTTTCCATAGTTTGGCTATTGTGGACATTGCTGCTATAAACATTCGGGTGCACGTGCCCCTTTGGATCACTACGTTTGTATCTTTAGGGTAAATACCCAATAGTGCCATTGCTGGGTCATAGGGCAGTTCTATTTTCAACATTTTGAGGAACCTACATGCTGTTTTCCAGAGTGGCTGCACCAGCTTGCATTCCCACCAACAGTGTAGGAGGGTTCCCCTTTCTCCGCATCCTCACCAGCATCTGTCATTTCCTGACTTGTTGATTTTAGCCATTCTGACTGGTGTGAGGTGATAGCTCACTGAGGTTTAGATTTGTATTTCCCTGATGCCGAGTGATAGGGAGCACTTTTTCATGTGTCTGTTGGCCATCTGGATGTCATCTTTGCAGAAATGTCTGTTCATGTCCTCTGCCCATTTCTTGATTGGATTATTTGTTCTTTGAGTGTTGAGTTTGCTAAGTTCTTTATAGATTTTGGACACTAGTCCTTTATCTGATATGTCGTTTGCAAATATCTTCTCCCATTCTGTCAGTTGTCTTTTGATTTTGTTAACTGTTTCCTTTGCTGTGCAAAAGCTTTTCATCTTGATAAAATCCTAATAGTTCATTTTTGCCCTTGCTTCCCTTGCCTTTTGCGTTGTTCCTAGGAAGATGTTGCTGCGGTTGAGGTCGAAGAGGTTGCTGCCTGTGTTCTCCTCAAGGATTTTGTTGGATTCCTTTCGCACATTGAGGTCCTTCATCCATTTTGAGTCTATTTTTGTGTGTGGTGTAAGGAAATGGTCCAATTTCATTTTTCTGCATGTGGCTGTCCAATTTTCCCAACACCATTTATTGAAGAGGCTGTCTTTTTTCCATTGGACATTCTTTCCTGCTTTGTCGAAGATGAGTTGACCATAGAGTTGAAGGTCTATTTCTGGGCTCTCTATTCTGTTCCATTGATCTATGTGTCTGTTTTTGTGCCAGTACCATGCTGTCTTGATGATGACAGCTTTGTAATAGAGCTTGAAGTCCGGAATTGTGATGCCACCAACATTGGCTTTCTTTTTCAATATCCCTTTGGCTATTCGAGGTCTTTTCTGGTTCTGAAAAAGATGGATGGCACTTTGATAGGAATTGCATTAAATGTGTAGATTGCTTTAGGTAGCATAGACATTTTCACAATATTTGTTCTTCCAATCCAGGAGCATGGAACATTTTTCCATTTCTTTGTGTCTTCCTCAATTTCTTTCATGAGTACTTATAGTTTTCTACTATGAGTATAGATTTTGTGCCTCTTTGGTTAGGTTTATTCCTAGGTATCTTATGGTTTTGGGTGCAATTGTAAATGGGATTGACTCCTTAATTTCTCTTTCTTCTGTCTTACTGTTGGTATAGAGAAATGCAACTGATTTCTGTGCATTGATTTTATATCCTGACACTTTACTGAATTCCTGTATAAGTTCTAGCAGTTTTGGAGTGGAGTCTTTTGGGTTTTCCACATATAGTATCATATCATCTGCGAAGAGTGATAATTTGACTTCTTCTTTGCCAATTTGGATGCCTTTAATTTCCTTTTGTTGTCTGATTGCTGAGGCTAGGACCTCTAGTACGATGTTGAATAGCAGTGGTGATAATGGACATCTCTGCCGTGTTCCTGACCTTAGTGGAAAAGCTTTCAGTTTTTCTCCATTGAGAATGATATTTGCGGTGGGTTTTTCATAGATGGCTTTGATGATATTGAGGTAT
>NC_081559.1:24885744-24916067 GCF_022355385.1 Mustela nigripes | reverse complement strand
GTGCCCTCTATCCCTACACTTTGAAGAGTTTTGATCAGGAAGGGATGCTGTACTTTGTCAAATGCTTTTTCAGCATCTATTGAGAGTATCATATGGTTCTTGTTCTTTCTTTTATTGATGTGTTGTATCACATTGACTGATTTGCGGATGTTGAACCAACCTTGCAGCCCTGGAATAAATCCCACTTGGTCGTGGTGAATAATCTTTTTAATGTACTGTTGAATCCTATTGGCTAGTATTTTGTTGAGTATTTTCGCATCTGTGTTCATCAAGGATATTGGTCTATAGCTCTCTTTTTTGGTGGGATCCTTGTCTGGTTTTGGGATCAAGGTGATGCTGGCCTCATAAAATGAGTTTGGAAGTTTTCCTTCCATTTCTATTTTTTGGAACAGTTTCAGGAGAATAGGAATTAGTTCTTCTTTAAATGTTTGGTAGAATTCCCCCGGGAAGCCGTCTGGCCCTGGGCTTTTGTTTGTTTGGAGATTTTTAATGACTGTTTCAATCTCCTTACTGGTTATGGGTCTGTTCAGGCTTTCTATTTCTTCCTGGTTCAGTTGTGGTAGTTTATATGTTTCTAGGAATGCATCCATTTCTTCCAGATTGTCAAATTTATTGCCGTAGAGTTGCTCATAGTATGTTCTTATAATAGTTTGTATTTCTTTGGTGTTAGTTGTGATCTCTCCTCTTTCATTCATGATTTTATTTATTTGGGTCCTTTCTCTTTTCTTTTTGATAAGTCGGGCCAGGGGTTTATCAATTTTATTAATTCTTTCAAAGAACCAGCTCCTAGTTTCGTTGATTTGTTCTATTGTTTTTTTGGTTTCTATTTCATTGATTTCTGCTCTGATCTTTATGATTTCTCTTCTCCTGCTGGGCTTAGGGTTTCTTTCTTGTTCTTTCTCCAGCTCCTTTAGGTGTAGGGTTAGGTTGTGTACCTGAGACCTTTCTTGTTTCTTGAGAAAGGCTTGTACCGCTATATATTTTCCTCTCAGGACTGCCTTTGTTGTGTCCCACAGATTTTGAACCGTTGTATTTTCATTATCATTTGTTTCCATGATTTTTTTCAATTCTTCTTTAATTTCCCGGTTGACCCATTCATTCTTTAGAAGGATGCTGTTTAGTCTCCATGTATTTGGGTTCTTTCCAAACTTCCTCTTGTGGTTGAGTTCTAGCTTCAGAGCATTGTGGTCTGAAAATATGCAGGTAATGATCCCAATCTTTTGATACCAGTTAGTCCTGATTTAGGACCAAGGATGTGATCTACCAGTGTGCTTATTCTTTAAACAAATATTTTACATCAGTTTGCTAGAATTTTATTTAGTATTTTTGCATTTATAATTATAAGTTGAAATGATCTGTTTTTATCTTTAATAAAAGATAATCTTTTATTAAATCTTGCCTACAGATTTTGATATTAAAATTACACTTTTTTAGGGGTGCCTGGGTGGCTCAGTGGGTTAAGCCGCTGCCTTCGGCTTAGGTCATGATCTCAGGGTCCTGGGATCGAGTCCCGCATCGGGCTCTCTGCTCAGCAGGGAGCCTGCTTCCCTCTCTCTCTCTCTGCCTGCCTCTCTGTCTACTTGTGATTTCTCTCTGTCAAATAAATAAATAAAATCTTTAAAAAAAAAATTACACTTTTTAAAAAATTTAAAATAGTAGTTTTTTAAAAAAAAATTATTTTAAAAATTTTAATTCCCGTGTAGCTAACATACAGTGCTGTATTAGTATCAGGCATTCAATACAGTGATTTAGTGATTCCATGTACTACTCAGTGCTCCTCAAGGTAAGTGCATTCTTTTACTCGTCTTCCCACCTACCTCTCCTCTGGTCATCTGTTTGTTCCTTTTAGTTAAGAGATAGTTTTTTGGTTTGTCTCTTTTTTTTCTTTGTTCGTTTGCTTGTTTCTTAAATTTTACATGTGAGTGGAATCATACAGAATTTGTCTTTCTCGGGTTGGCTTATTTCACATAGCCTGATACTCTAGATCCATCCATGCCCTTTGCAGATGGCATGATCATTTTCTTTTTTTTTATGACTGAATAATATTTGTGTGTGTGTGTGTATCACATTACATCTTCTGTATTCATCTTTTGATGGTCACTTGGGCTGCTTCCAAAGTTTGGCTATTACAGGTAATGCTGCCATAAACATAAGGGTGCATGTCTCCCTTCAGATTAGTGTTTCATATTCTTTGGGTAAATAGTAGTGCAATTACAGATTGTGAGATGGTTCTATGTTTAATTTTTTGAGGAACCTCTACACTGTTTTCCACAGTGGCTGCACCAGTTTGCATTCCTACCTACAGTGCAAGAGGGTTCCTTTTTGTCCACATGCTCCTCAACACTTGTTTCCTGTGTTTTTGATTTTAGTCATTCTGACAGGTGTGAGGTGGTACCTCATTGTGGTTTCGATTTGCATTTCCTTGATGATCAGTGATGAGCATCTTTTCATACATCTCTTGGCCGTCTGTGTGTCTTCTTTGTAGAAATGTCTGTTCATGTCTTCTGCCCACTCTTAATTGGATTATTTGGGGTTTTTTGGTGTTGAGCTATCTAAGTTCTTGATATAGTTAGATAATATAACCCTTTATTGGATAGGTTATTTGCAAATTACCTTCTCCCCTTCAGTAGGTTCTCCTTTTTTTGTTGGTTGTTTACTTTGCTATGTTAGAAGCTTTTTATTTTGCTGTAGTCCCTGTAGTTTATTTTTGCTTTTATTTTCCATGTTTCAGAAGACCTACCTAGAAAGATGTTGCTATGGCCAGTGTCAGAGACATTACTGCCTGGGATCTCTTAGAGGATTTTTGTGGTTTCATGTCTCACATTTAGGTCTTTAATCCATTTTGAGCTTATTTTTTTTTTTTTAAAGATTTTTATTTATTTATTTGACAGAGAGAGATCACAAGTAGGCAGAGAGGCAGGCAGAGAGAGAGGGGGAAGCAGGCTCCCTGCAGAGCAGAGCCCGATGTGGGGCTCGATCCTAGGACCCTGAGACCATGACCTGAGCTGAAGGCAGAGGCTTAAACCACTGAGCCACCCAGGCACCCCATTTTGGCCTTATTTTTGTGTGTAGTATAAAGTAGTAGTTTTCCAGTGGAGTCTTTGGGGTTTTCTATATATAGTGTCATGTTATCTGCAAATGGCGAAAGTTTTACTTCTTCCTTACCAATTCGAATGCCTTTTATTTCTTTTTGTTATCTGATTGCTGTGGCTAGGACTTCTAGTACTATGTTGAATACAAATGAAGTGGTGAGAGTGGGCATCCTTGACTTATTCCTGACCTTTGGGGGAAACCTCTCAGTTTCTGCCTTATTGAATATGATGTTCGCTGTGGGTTTTTCATATAAGGCCTTTATTGTTGAGGTATGCTTCCTCTAACCATAGTTTGTTGAGGGTTTTTATCATAAATGGATTTTTTTGGGGTGCAGTTGTAAATGGAATTGCTTCCTAAATTTCTCTTTCTGCTGCTTCATTATTAGTACATAGAAATGCAAAAGATTTCTGTGCATTGATTTTGTATCCTGTGACCTTAATTTATCAGTAGTTGTCCAGTTGTTGGCATATAATTTTTCATAATGTTCTCTTACAATCCTTTATTTCTTTGGTGTCATTTGTTATTTTTTGTCTTTCATTTGTGATTGTGTTTTTTTGAGCCCTATCTTCTCTTTGTTTCGTTTTTCTAATGAGTCGGGCTACCGGTTTATCACCTTTGTTTATCTTTTCAAAGAACCGTCTCCTGGTTTCATTGACCTGTTCTTTTTTTTAGTTTCTGTATAGATTATTTCTGCTCTAATCTTTATGATTTCTTTCCTTCTGCTGGTTTGAATTTTATATATTCTTTTTCTAGCTCCTTTAAGTGTAAGGTTAGGTTTTGTATCTGAGATTTTTCTTGCTTCTTGCTTCTTGCTTTCTTGCTTCTTCTTTTCTAGTCCTATATAGCTGTCAGCTTCCCTCTTAGAACTGCTTTTGCTGCATCTGAAAGGTTTTGGACCATTGTGTTTTCATTGTCATTTGTCTCCATGTACTTTTTGATTTCTTACCTGATATCTTGGTTGATTTGGTCATTATTTAGTAGCATTTGATTTAACTTCCTTGTATTTCTGCTTAATTTTTTTCACATGTTTGATTTCTAGTTTCATTTTGTTAGTCAGAAAAGATGCATGGTATGACATTGATATTTTGGAATTTGTTGAGACTTGTGACCTATGTGACCTATTCCGGGAATGTTCCTTGTACATTTGAAAGGAATGTGTATTCTGTTTTAGGATGAATGTTCTGAATATATCTGTTAAATCTATGTGGTCCAGTTTGTCATTCACGGTTTCCTTGTTAATTTTCTGTTTCAGTCATGTGTCCATTTACGTAAGTGGGTGTTAAAATCCCTAGTATTGTATCACTATATTGATTAGTTCCTTTATGTTTGTTACTGTTTTATGTATTTGGATACCTCCATGTTGGATGCATCAATATTTACAATCACTTTATCTTCTTGTTGCATTGCCCCCTTAATGATTATATGGTGTTCTTTATCTCTTGTTACAATCTTTGTTTCAAAGTCTATTTTGTCTGATACAAGTATTGCTGCCCTGGCGTTCTTTTGACATGCACTGGCATGATAAATGTTTCTGTCTCCCCTCGCTTTCAATCTGTATTTGTCTTTAGGTTTGAAAGGAGTCTCTCATAGGCAGCATATGGATGGGTCTTGTTTTTTTAAACCATTCCAGTCACCCATTCCATCTTTTGATTGGAGACTTTAGTCTTTTTGCATTCTAATTATTGATAGGTACGTATTTATTATTGCTGTTTTGTTAACCTGTCTTGTGGTTGTTTTTGTAGTTCTTCTCTGAACCTTTCTTCTCTTGCTTTCTTCTCTCATGGTTTTCTTTAGTGATACCCTTGAATTCCTTTCTTTTTATTTTGTATTTCTATTACTGATTTTTTATTTGTGGGTACCAGTAGGTTGTGTGTAATACCTTCAGTATATAGTAGTCTGCATAAAGTTGATGGTCATTTCAGTTTGAATCCTTCTCCCCCCCCATTCCCATTTTAGGAATAGGATATTATACTTTATATTACTTTATTTTCTAATTCCCTTGATTGATTTATTTTTAGTGCTTTTGTTCTTCCTACTTTTCTTACCCTTACTTGTGGTCTTGTCTTGACACTGAGAGAGTTCCCTTTAACAGTCTTATAAGGCTGGTTTAATGGTTATGAACTTGTCCTTTAGCTTTTGTTTGTCTAGGAATCTCTCCTTTTCTCTCCTTCTATTCTGAATAATAGCCTTGCTGGATGGAGTATTCTTGGCTTCAGAGTTTTTCCTTTCAGCACTTTGAATTTATCATGCCATTCTTTCTGGACTGCAAAGTTTCTGCTGAAAAATCCACTATAGCCATATGGGGTTTTCCCTTGTATGTAACTATCTTCTTTTCTCTTGCTGCTTTTCAAACTCTCTCTTTATCACTTTTTGCCATTTTATTTTATTTAAAAGATTTTATTTATTTATTTATTGAGAGAGTGCATGCTCATGCAAGCAGGGGGAGGGGCAGAGGAAGAGGGAGAGAGAGAATCTCATGCAGACCCCACGCTGAGTGCTGAACTCAACTAGGGGCTTGATCACACAGCCCTGAGATGATGACCTGAGCTGAAATCAAGAGTTGGCTGAGTAACTAATTAAACTACCCAGGTACCCGCCCCCCTTTTTTTTGCCCTTTTAATTACTAAGTGTCTTGGTGTGCAGTTTCTTGGTTTGACGTTGTTGGAGGAATATTTGTGCCCACTGGATGGATCTGGATATCTGTTTCCTTCACCACATTAAGGAAGTTTTCAGTGATTATTTCTTGAAGTAAATTTTCTGCCTCCTTTTTTTCTCTTTTTCTTCTGGTGTATCTATACAAATGTTATTACACTTGATGGACATTGCATTTCCTTAGTCTGTTTTAGTTTTGCCCAATTTTTTCCTCTCACCTGCTCAGCTAGATTACTTCCCATTACTCTGACCTCCCAGTTTCTAATTCATTCTTCTGCTTCCTCTAACTTGCTGTTTATTTCACCTAGTGTATTTTTAATTTCATTTATTATATTCTTCATCTCTGATTGGTTCTTTTTTATCTTTTAATTAAGGGTCTCACTGATGTCCTCCACTCTTTTTTCAAGTCCAGTGAGTATCTTTATGATCATTACTTTAAATTCTCTATCAGGCATACTACTTATATCAGTTTTTGTTACGTCTTTTGTGTGGTTTTGTCCCGTTTTTCATTTGGGACATATTTCTGTGTATCCTCATTTTGTCTGACTTTCTTTGTCTGTCTGTGTGTGTTAGGGAAGTCAGCTGTGTCTCCTACTCTTGAAAGTAGTGGCCTTGTGAAGAAGAGGTCATATAGTGCCCTGCACTGCAGTGTTCCCTGTTCCCCAGAACCTGGCCCTTCTGGAGTGTCTCCTGTGTATGTAGCATGAACCCTGATGTTGTTTCCTGGCTACTTTTCCCCTCAAATCTAGTCATCTGTAGTGCAGTTGTGGGCACTGTTGGGTCCCTAGTTAGGGTGAGGTACGTAGTTTTAATAGGGTGTATGGTAGTCCATGGGGGCTCTCTACCACTCCTCAGACCAAGGCCCTGCAATGAGTGCGGGTAGGGAGATGGTGTTGGCAAGGCTTGCACAGGTCTTCTGGAGGGGCTGGGATTGAGATAAGATGGGCTCCAGGGGGCGGGACTTCTTAAAACAAGTTAGTGAATGTTGGCATTGTGCTGTTTCCCCTACGTGGCTGGCAGTTCGTTTGTGCCTGGTGGCAGGGGGGAAAATTGATTCCTTTGTTCCTGGTGCAGTCTCCCTGTGAAACTCCCTCCACTCTGAAATGAGTAAATAACTCTTGGTATTCCCCAGATGGTTCCCCCCCCCAATGGTTTTTAAATGGTGCTTCTATGCTTTATCTCCCCTGGCTGTTCATTATGTTTCTTTAAGGGTGGGAACTCTACTTCTAATGCCCTCTGTGCTCTCCCAGACCCCAGTTGGCTGATTTTTAAAATTTTAGGCTTTAACTCCCTCTTGTTATAAGATCTCACTTTCAGAATCAAATGTTATGGGGAATTGTCTTCCCTGTGTGAGCTCCCTGGTGACAGTCTTGTTTTTTCTCCCTCCGCTATGCCCATGGCTTCTTCCCTCTCAGGGATGCGATGGTCTGATTAGCCTCCCACCCAGTCTCTGTTCTTCTTAACCCCTTTTCTGTCTTTCATTGTGGGGTTTGTTCTGCCAGTCTTTGGGTTGTTTTCTGGGTTATTTACACTAACAGGAGTGTTACTTAGTTGTATCCATGAGACAAGGTGATTGATCTTAGAATCCTTTTACTTCACCATCTTCCCAGTCTCCCACTCCACTTCCTTAAAGATAATCAAGGATGCTTTCTACCTTTTCTGGTTACTCGAACATGAATGGAGTACCTTTCAGAAATAAACTGTCCCTCCATTTGGCACACCACTGTCAGTTTTATAATTTGCATAGTATATAATATTTGGAGATTTCTCCAGTTTTGTTATTAGTAGTTATCACTCTCAAGTAGTAATATATTAATAGTAGAATACGGGTTTAAAGAGAAGATGGATTTTTTGTTATCTCATTAAATTTGTCTTTAAACAGTCCCCGTAAACTATTTTGCAGTTTTATCTAAGGCTATGATTATTTTTTACTTGAATCTTTTTTTTTTTTTTAAACATATAATGCCCCAGGGCTACAGGTCTATGAATCATCAGGCTCACACATTTCACAGCACTCACCATTAAGGCTATGATTTTTAAGAGAAGACCCATGAAGATCATCTTACTGATTCTTAACACAGGGCACACCAGTGAGACAATGTTTGAGGAAATTACTGTCTTTATTATATTTCTCATATGTATAGCAGAGTATCTCAAATCTATAAAGCTTTGGGTCTGCCTCTGTATATTTTAGTCAAATGTTGTGATAGCTCTTGAGTACTGAATGCCAAAAAAATACTGTCTTTGTTTCCATATACTTGAGGACCCTGTAAGCTAAAGGAGGCATATAAACCTATCTTGAGTCCATTGATTTTCATTGCACTACAGACATAAGGAAGTCATGGCTAATGTAGTTTCTCTTGAAAGCATGTTTGATGGAAGACGTATGTCCTTATACCAAATATAGATTATATATATATGTATATATATTATATTAAATATAGAAAAAAATATATATATATTTTAAGTAATCTCTACACCCAGTGTGAGGCTTGCAGTCAAGACCTCAAGATCGAGAGTCACATGCATTACTGACCAAGCCAGTCAGTCGTCCCAACATTTGATATTTTTTGATTGGTTTTATACATTTTATGCTACTATAAGAATTTAACTTGAATTATTTCAGTTGTGTGTAAGCAAACTTATAGAGAGGGGTAAAAAATTTTGTAACTTAGCCCTAGTAGGACGAAGAAAATCTGAGACAGAAATCCGGCCTTGGATTTATTTTTGGTTCTCTTTAGAAGGGAGCAAAGCTTGTATATGAGGACTAAGGGATTCAGATTAGAAAGCTATATATTCTGATATGTTCTGGTATTAAGCTGTCATAAAAGATAGTAAGACCATGTGACTTTAAATTTTGGAAAGAAGGCTCAAGAGCTATTTTTTTTAGTAATACTTTTATGATTATTATTATTTTAAAATATTTTATTTATTTATTTCACAGACAGAGATCACAACTAGGCAGACAAGCAGGCAGAGAGAGAGAGGAAGGGAAGCAGGCTCCCTGCCGAGCAGAGAGCCCAATGCAGGGCTTGATCCCAGGACCCTGGGATCATGACCTGAGCCGAAGGCAAAGGCTTTAACCCACCGAGCCACCCAGGCACCAGTAATACTTTTAAAATGTGAAAATAACAATCTTTTTGGAAGTTCAGGATATGGAGAGAGTCAACAACTCAGAAATGTAATTAGGCTCTAAATACCTATGGAAGGCCAGGTATAGGAAAAGAAAGAATGGAATATGATTTATTGCAAAGCTAAGCGAATCTAAAAGCATCTTACTGAATACTGGTGCAGGGAAATCTTGAAACCTACAAGTAAGGCAAGACAAGGTAACTAGGAATTAACTACATACAGTACTATCATTCATATTATCTATCATCTTCACTGTTTAATTTAAAAACACAAGGACTTTGATAAATTCACCAGTGAAGTCACCCAGTCCTGTATTTCCTCGTGGAGGAAATATGAACTATGAATTTCCTACTGCAAGATTTTGGGACCCTAAGTCTTTATGATTATAGAGGGAATACGGATATAGTAGAAGGTTATATGTATCTACTTCAGACTTGATCTTTTGTTTAGATTTAATGTTAATCTAACACCTTACTGTTTTTTACATCACTCTCCACTTAGAATACTTTCTTACGTGCTTGGGGTTTTGGCTCTGCAAACTCTGCCACTTTTAAAGATAAAATTTTGCATTTAAATGCAGTATTACTTCACTTAACTCTGATTTTACTTGGGTTTCCTTCTTATGCACTAAAATAAGAGTCCATTATGCAAGAGGGAAAATGACTTCTTTTTCAACCTCAGATAAAAAGGTTCATATCCTCTGTGCTTCATTTTTGTCTGAGAATATTTATATTGGTGACTGGTCAAAACCTCAGTGGTTGTCCCTCTTCTGCCTTCAGTTCATCCCCTGCAAACATAAAAAAAAATTCTTCATCCCATCAGAACCACTTTGAGTATATGGAGAATAGCATATGCTTTTTTTTTTAGAGATGTATAAAGCTTAGAATTTGGTACTTGTTCTGACATTAACACAGTTTTTTTGCAAGGGTGTAGAATTTGTAATTAGAAAATATTACATGGACCGTTGGACCTGTTAATTGTCCCACTGCCCTAGTTAATTTTTAAAAAAATTAATCTGCTATAACATAATTTGTTTCATAGCTTAAAAAAAAGGTGCACTTTTGAATTTCTGTGCCTTTCCTGCTTCACAGCAAGCCAAGTGACTTGAAAAATTAAAGTCTGTGTGTTTGCAATTTTATAGAATTCATGAAGGATTTCATTCATGAACTGTCTTGGTAGCCTGTCGTGAGTGATAGGTTTAGTATTAATAAAAATGCCTTTTTGCATGAATGTTTGGGACTGGATGCTCTGTATGTGTATGTGCAAATTTGAATTTGTCCATCCCCCCCCTTTTTTTTGAGTGGTAAGCCTTCTCTTGGGTCTAGCTAGGGGCAGGTTCTACCATATTCTTGAGTAAAAAGGACACTAAAGGGTTATACTGTATTCTGAACTCTTGCCTTTGGGGTTAAGCTGCAGTGTTAAACACAACAGTTCAATTCTTTAACAAGAACTTCTTCTCATTAGTCTTAGTAATCAAAAAGAACCCTAGTGAGCAAAGTTATTCTCATTATCTTCAATTAATAATCAGTCACATCGATAGTCTTCTGTGCACCTAACGACATGTGACTTTTCTTCCAAATGTTACCGTTTTGCAAAAAAGAAGGTAAAGCTAAGTATGTACGTTTATTTATGTATTTATTTGCTTAAAGATATCTTTACCTGAGAGAGAGAGAGATGGAGGGGGAGCAAGCGCCAGTGCGAGGAGGGAGAGAATGTCCAGCAGTCTCCCCTCCCATGGCATCACGAGCTGAGCCTAAGCCATGAGGCAGTTGCTTAACTGACTGAGCCACCCAGGCACCCCTCATTATGTACATTTAAAACCGTTTTTTTGTTTGTTTTGTTTTTTACATGAAGTTTAAAGAAAGTGTTAGTCCATTGAAATCTATCATTATGGGGAAAAAAAGTCGTGCGACATTTTTGTGCCCATGTGATAAAGGAGAAATCGTACGCCCTGTCTCCTCTTGCTGTGGGGTTTGGAAGGTGCCACATAAGAACTTGATTCTCATTTCAGATTTCAGTGGTCCACAACAGAGCAGAAACACGACAGGATTTAATAGGCTCCATCTCCTGTGATGCAGGGCTGAGGTTTAACTGAATATCTTTCCATCTGTAGCATTTGTCTGTGCCATTCTCCAGTTCATTAACAATACAGGAGAGCTTAGGGTTTAGCGGGCTGTGTATAAGCAGGAGCGTCCAAGCGCATGTTTGAAGACCATATGAGATAGTGAGCTTTGTGTGTAAGGACTCGAAATGTAAACTAGAATCCTGCCAGCCATTTTATGAAGGAAAACTTTAGACAGTAGGAGCATCTCACTTGTTCAGACTGTTGTTTCATTGGTTACTTTTTGTTTGAAACCCACTGGCTACTAATGGTACTTTTGGGAAGTACTTTCATTAATAATGTTTTGTGCTGTCATAGTGGACTTATTCCTATCTGTGTAAAACAAGTATACTGTAGTTACTGTTGATGAACATACTTGCTTAGGCTCTGACATTTTGTTTCTTTGAAGTATGAGATTTACATTTGTATTTTTTAAAAAGTCCTTTGGTATACTGTGATTTTTTTTTGATGCCATATAATGTGATATCTTTTTTGTTGATTATTCATTTTTGTGCTTGGTGGTTTAAGACCTAGAATATTGATTAATTATCTCAGATTTCTCTTTTGATTGGCATACTCGCAGAATATATGTGTGAGGGGATTGTATATTTGGCCTCTAAGCACAGTAATTTAAGAGAATGGAATTAAGAAGGATCAAGGATAATGGATGAAATCAGCTGCATTTGGAAAAAAACTGAGATTGTCTGCTCAAATGTATGGGAATTTGGAAAGATACCAAGTCCAGCACAATAGCTTGTCACTTTGTTGTAAACCAGAAAGCGAAACATAATACAGTTCTTGGCTGGAGAAGGACCGTTGCCAGAGAAAGGTTGCAAATTCTTGAACCTAGGCCTAAAGGGAAATCTGAGAGTACTGATTTATTGATATTTGTGGGCACATCCCAAGAGGAATGAGTAAACTGATAGTTATGAGTAGCACTCACTAGAGAAACAGTTACTGTGGTTTATTGCTTCATGCACTCGCTATCTCTTCCTGCTCTGCCATCAAAACCACTTTATCCAAGGTCTGACCTTGTCTCCAAGTCAAATTGGTGCTTCTGTCCCTCATCTCTATGCCGTTCACACAGCATCAGAGTTGACACCTTCCTCCTTCCTCTTCTTTCCACTGTTCCCTTGCAGATCTTTTTCTGGACATTCAGTATAGTTTTAAAAAGTGGTATTGTGTAGAAGGACCATGTTGATCGTTTATTGTAGCATTGTACCGTGTTCATCGTCTTGTGTCATCGTCTTGTGTCCTGTTGAACACATTGCATGTTCACATGCACTTTAATAGCCTTTACTTGGATATACCATAATTTTAAAAACCATAAAAGCTCATAAAAGAAATGGTCATTTTAGGAAACTTTTTGTCATAATAAATTACATTTTGTATATTTTAAATTATTCTGAAGCCATATGAAAGGAAGTGGAAGAGTAGACAAAAGAAACTAATCATGGCCAATATTGACCATTATTGGAATACACAAGAAAGACACAGCTTTTAGTCAAGTCATTGGAACTTTGTTCTTTCTGTTTTCTTATCTATGAAATAGCAGATTTGTACTGTTTCTGAATTCTCTTCCAGTGTAATATATTCTGTGACTTGTGAATTAGTACATGCTGAGAAGTCTGTGTCCACTTGTTTCCGAAACCACCAGTTGATTCTCTTGATGGCTTGACTACTATACAATGTACATATGTATTAAAGTTAATTTTAAAAGTGCCCTGCTCTCTGCTTTATTCATTTATTTATTATGTGACATGCTTTTCTTTCTGCAGATCTGAATGTCTGTCCTGTGTATTTAACTAATTTCTGCATTTGTTTATATAGAATATAGAGCTTATAATAGCTATGGTAAATTATTTTTATTTGCATTTGAAAGCATTTTTCCCTTGGTAATTAATGATTATGAAGCTATATTATAAATGTGAATATGAATACAGAAGCATGCAGAGTTGTAAAAAAATTCATGTGTATCTAACAATCTATTCAATTAAAAATACTCCTAGAATGGTCTAATGTCAAATTGAAATTTCACAACTTTTTTCCATTGAATTCAGCAGCTTGGGATACTTGAGCCTTATGCTTTGTGTGAATTCTGAGTCATTTATTTTAGGAAAAGTTGTATATTATTAAGGAGGTTGAAAAAATTCTTCCCCTAGTGCATCCATTTAGTTAAAAATCAAGTCACACATTTTATTTACTTAAACCCATCTGTACTTATTTTTGCCAGTAACATATTTGGTTTGCGGCCTGTGGATTATGCAGACGGTGAAAATATGAAATCACTATTGTTGCTACCAGAGAAGAATGACTCATCATCCACTCGCCATTGCTCGGTAGTAAGTATGGATTAGACTTTGGGAAATGTATGTCTTTTATTGAAATTGGTTGTGAAGGGAACATAATAGGAAAATTTCCAGTTAGCAGATTACTTTCAATCACCGAACAATTACTGAACACTTCTTTTGTATTAGGAATTGTGAATTCAATCAAAGACAGTTATAATCAGATTAAGTCAAACAAGTATTTTGTGGAGCCCCCTGTATGTTTTAGGGAGCATTCACACTGCAGCCAATGTGATGGATGGAGCCCTAGTCTTAAGGAGCGAACATTGTCAGGAGAGATAGGAAAGGGCGAGACTGTCAATATGTAAGCCTATATAAATGGAATAATCTCAGGAACTTACAAATGTGTGGTTTGGAGATTTTGTAGAGTATAACTGAGCGGAGGTTGAGGACTCCAGGAAAGGCTCTGCTTTAGCTGTGTCCTTGGGGAGGGCCTGCAGAGAGCTGTTGTTTGATTTGAAACTTGAATGAGGAGGAGGAGGCATCCAGGGAAACATCTGTCTGGATGACAGGGGTTCCCTATAGTGTTCCCTGTCGTCCCTCTGTGGATGAGCTTGGTGTGCTTAAAGGTTAGAGAGAAGGTCATACTTGCTGGCGACTAGTCAGTCAGTGTCCCAAGAGTAATGGAGGCCACTGAAGGATTTAAAGCAAGGGAATGACATGATTCGATGTAAGTTGTAGAAAGTTCACTCTGGCTGCATTGTAGTAAGGAGACGGGTAGGAGAAGAGCAGAACCAGGATGATTGTGGAGGCCTGATGCACTGTGACAAGAAAGGATATGATCCTCTGGATTGAGGTAACAAGTGGAGATTGTGAGAAGTGATGAAGTTTAGTGTATATTTTTGAGTTAATGGCAACACACTTTCTGATGGATTCTGTATGCAGTGTGGATAAATAGAGCTGGTGTGACTTCAGCCGTGGGGCAGATGCCAGTGCTGTTTCCAGGTGTGGGGAAAGAAATCAGTAATTCTCTGCCAATTTTATGTCTGTAAGGCTGCAAGCATGTTGAACAGGTTGGTGTCTGTAGCTTAGGAAAGAGCTATAAGCTGGAAAGTGGAAAGAACGCTTATTCCTTAAGAACTTATGGTTTAGTGGGGACTATAGATGTGAAAAAAGTTCATTATGTACTGAAGTAAATTTATAATAGAAGCCATAAAAACGTACAATAGATTTACAGAGAAAGAAGAAGCTGGCTTCAGGAGGGATCAGAAGAGCTTCACAGAAAAGGTGACAGAGAAGGCATGTAAACTTGTAAAAGTTTCAGCAAGGTGTCTAATAGAATGTTGGCTGCAGATAACAAAACATTTACTCAAATGCCTTAAGGCAGTGTTTTATTTTGTATAAAGATAATCTCAGTAGAGGAGAGCTTTCCTTGGTGAGTTCAGCAATTAAATGGTTGCTGCAGAGACCCAATTTCTTTCTGTCTTTCTGCATTACCATCGTCAGCTTGAGAGCTCATCTCCCCTCAGTGGTTATAGGATGATTGTCACGGTTGTTGGTTGTAGATGGGACAGTGTCGAGTGTCTGAAACCTTCCCCAGGAGCCTGCTACTGGACTTCCCTTATGTATTGTTGGTCAGAACTGGTCACACAATTGGTGTTGATATACCTTGTCTTCAAAGACGGGGTCAGTCCTTGAAGAGCGGATATATCAGTAAAAACTGGGATTCTGTTAGCGTGGAGGGAGTGAGGCGTGGATCCAGTGAGCTTGCCGCACTGGGACCAGGTGTGCAAAATGGGGATGGCCGTCCACATTTAAGGAAGCAACAGCTGAAAGACAAGAAGGTGTAAAGGACCTTTGAAATCTGAGAAACTAGATTGAGTGTGAGAGGAGCACAAGGTGTAGTATTAGAGAGGAACCGGAGGTCAAGAGCAAGGTTGGGATCAGATTGTAAAAGGCTTTGGGTTCCCTGAGGAGGAGTTTGGACATTACTGCCCTACTCAGTGGGGCAGTCTCGGTGAGTTCCAGTGCAGAGGACAGCTCGCAGTGGGCCGACGGGGTGCGAAGCTGTGTGGTAGTCAGAGCCCTGCTGTGGAAGGGTCGGGTGATGTGGGCAGGGAGAGAAGTGGGTTTTCAAGAGGCGTGTGACGGGCACCTTGCAACGAACAAGACAGGGGAAGATGAGAGAAGGGCATGAGTTGAGGTCTGTGCGCAGAGGCCCTGCACGTCTTGTCTAGTGAGGGCAGTGGCACAGTGATTGATCTCATTGTTGAGGATGAGGAGGTGAGCCGAGGTACAGAAGAGGGCCGTAGGTGCTGTCGCAGGTCAGTTACCTTTGTACCCTGAGAACTCTCTGTCTCCTCCTCCTCCTGGATGTCAGCTCTGCAGTGGGCACCAAGCTGGCATTTTGATAATGAACTGAAAGAGAATGTAGAAATCAGCAGTTTAATTTTCTTAGCTTACAAATGAGAACGCTGAAACCTAGTCTGATTTGCTCATGGTTGAGGAGCCATGACAAAAAAAGAAAAAGCAAGTTTGTTTTTTTTATTTGAATGGATCAGTTAGAACTTGAGTTTCTTATATCTTAGGTCAGTACCCCTTCAGTCCCCTCACACTTAATATGGCAAAATAAATTGGCATTTATTTTATTCATTTGGACTTGGACTCTCCTGGCAGAACATACAACTAAGAACCAAATTGTCATTTGTCAGTGTTGCTTTTATGAAAAGCTGGAGAAGAATTGTTTTAAATGTGTCAAAAATAAGATGTCATTATGGGATTGTTGGAGTGTGAAAGTGGTGCTGTCCTTCAGAGAAGAGGAAATTGGTTATCCTCCTCTCGGTTCGACTGTCCAGTTACCGTTGTGTTTTTATTAAATGTAAGAGACTTATGTTTTCCCCATGTCACACGGACATGGCCTGAGAATATCCTTCCTTACTATCGTGGTGGTAGGTTCTTGGCTAAGGAAGAGATAATGGATGGAAGTCCTAAGTTGAAAGGGTTGTGTCTTTCTGGAATTTCTTCCCTCAGCTGCTGCCAGACTCCCTTTCACTCCCTCTTTTTCAGCCACGTTGGGCTGCCTCACTGTTTCTTGAATCCACCAAACACGTTCCGATTCCAGGTCCTCTACGCTGGCTGTCTTCTCTGCCAGGAACAGTTGCAAGGAGCTGGGTGTACACAGGGCATCCAACCCTGGGGTAGTCCTATCAGGGAGGGCTCTGTACTGCCATAGCTTACATGGCAAAGTGCCTTCCTGTCCTCCCAACCTGGCTTTCTTTTCCCGTACCCCTAATCTGGCAAAATATATTTTTATTTTATCGGATTTTTTCCTCTGTTGTTCTTACATCCCCACAGCCAAGTGCGCAGATACCAACAGATCCAAGACTCTGAATTTTTATTTCTTAGAATGTACCTCCTTATCTCAGGGCCTGAAGAGAATGGCATGGGTATTGAGAAATGTTTATCAGCTCTAAGAGAAACAGCAATGCAGGCGTGATGGTAAATGTGTTCACGTATCTGACAAATACTTACTGGGTGTCTGGAATCTATCAGTCAAGTGTTTCAGGCGCTTGGGGATATTGTGGTCTTGGCTAGGTTGGAGCTTCAATGCAAGAATGAAGATGGAGACACATGGGGCGCCTGGGTGGCTCAGTGGGTTAAGCACCTGCCTTCAGCTCAGGTCATGATCCCAGGGTCCTGCGATGAAGCCCCCTTGGTAGGCTCCCTGTTCGGGAGGGAACCTGCTTTCCCCTCTCTCTCTGCCCGCCCTCCTGCTTGTGCTTATTCTTTCTCTCTCGCCCTCTCTCAAATAAATAAATAAAATCTTTTTTATAAAAAAGTTTATTTAATGTCATTTTACATAGTAACAAATATCTAGAAAATCAAGGTACTGAACCCATGGGATATTTTCTGAACATCTTTTGAACCTCGTGATCCTAAGATCTTTGTTTATTCTAACCAAATTCCTTGCCCACCCCTTACCTCCTGTTCCAAATCAAATGTGTAGCTTTGATGACCGTTTGCTTTTTTTTTTTTTTTCTAAATAGTATTTCTTAACTATGAGAAATTAGTGCCAGTTTCTATTTTTTATTCAAATGTAGAAACTATGATAGGAAAATGCTTGACCCACTTTGGTGCTTTTTCTGGGGTTGATGGAAATAGTATCATATGCTATATTTAGAATTGATATCTTTTCACTCTTGTGTTTTGTGCAGAGAACTCATTTAGCTGAAGTAGAGTTATATAAATTAGAAAGCAATGTGTTGCATTTAGAGCTATTTTTGTGGCACTTCCTTGTATAATTATAACTATAATTTTTGAATTACTATTTTTTACTATTATTTAGTGATGATGATCCGTAAAGTGTACCGCACTATTTCCATCTTAAGGAATATTTAATGTTTAGGTTAGACATGGTTACATCACCTTACAACTTAGAGAATAGGGAAGATACATATATAGAAATATGATGTAAATGTGTGTAAACTTGTCCAGTAAAACCTTTACCCCTTGAACCTTATATAAATAAGTAATTCAGGAAACTGAACTTTTAAGTGCTAAATATTGCCATTAAAAAAAAACCTTTTATAGAAATCTCTTAAAAAATCTTGTATACATACTTGCCTAATAAGTAGTAGAATCCATCAATAGATTTCAGTGAATGAGTTCGATCTGTTTATAGATGTAGCTAAACAACTTAGATGTTTCACTGTAGGGCATCAGACTGAATCATCACTACTCTGATATGTAAAGTGAATATTTAAATACAAAATTTTCTTGAATCTAGATGTTGAACTCTGCTAGTGATCATACCTTCAGTGTTTCACTCGTGTTCTTTAGAGCTTTTGACAATCCAGGAAAATCCTCTGCATATAAAGTCACACATGTCAGAGGGCCCTATGTCTTTTATTTGAAAATTACAGTACTATGTTTGGCTTTTTGTCCTCTAATACTGTGGTGATGATTTGCTTTTTCTTTTCTTCTTTGCTGGGTCATTGCTTGTCTTGTATCAGATAGCTTGTGGCTAACTCTCATTCCAATTCCATTTGTTAAGTCCTGTTGGCTGGTGTTGGAGGTATTATCCATCTCATTGTTTCTTTGAATCTTTCACTTTTCTTTTTTTTAAGATTTTATTTATTTATTTGTCAGAGAGAGAGAGAGAGAGCGAGCCAGCGCACAGGTACTCAGAGTAGCAGGCAGAGGGAGAAGCAGGCTCTCTGCTGAGCAAGGAGCCCAATGTGGGACTCGATCCCAGGATGCTGGGATCATGACCCAAGCCGAAGGCAGCAGCTTAACCAACTGAGCCACCCAGGCATCCTGAATCTTTCACTTCTAATCTCAAATTCTACCCATTGGTGTCTTCTCTTTATTTTTGTTCTCGTTGTCTCATGTAAGTTCTGTATCTTTCTCTTCAAGTGAAAATATTGGTCATTGTTAGAGCAGTTCTTTACTTTTCATGAGCTATGTTGAGTTATTACTGTTGGTGAATCTGATCTAACTTTTGTATTTCCTTGTCTCTTTTAATTTTCTTGGTTTTAGTAGGTAGCTATTTTGATGTTAAGAGTTTGTTTGCGATTTTTGAGCTCAGTGCAATTAGAAGCTTTAGTGTTCTTTGATTTTTCACATAATCTCAGTTTAAAATAAAAAGACCAAACTGAGTTTTAACTTTAGTGGAATAAGTTAGTGGAGGGGAGATAGGGAATTGATATTTTTTTAGTGTTTTGGGTTACTTAAGAAAAAAAAGGCTTCCTAGTGACAGAATGAAGTTGTAAAACCCTACAGAGATCCGATGTAGAATCAAGAAAACAAGATGCCCTGGATTTAGATTGCTATTCCAAATAGCGTTTTATTGGGGAAAAAATAAAGGACTAATAAAATGTATTGAGCATTAAGGCTCTGAGTGACAATTTGATGGAAATTGTGGGGAATTACTAGATAAAGGAAGATAAGAACAGAGTCTCAAGCTTCTATCAAGTGCAAGTCATTTAATATCTTTCTCTAGTCTTTAAATGATTTTAACTCTGTGGTATCTCCCTTAACAGACGAACACTGGTCAGCGTAGGGATGGACCTCTTGTGCTTATAGGCAGTGGACTTTCTTCAGAACAGCAAAAAATGCTCAGTGAGCTTGCAGCAATTCTTAAGGCTAAAAAATGTGCTGAATTTGACAATACAGGTGAGGAGATTTATATACTTACTTTTGGTTCAAAAAAATTTTAAATAAGTAATCCCTTTGTAGACCTCCCTTGATAATTTATATGTCTTAACCATTGGGGATCGGCAGTATACTTTGAATCTTGTAATATGTCAAAAATGTGTTTATAGTTATAAACTACTTATAGGCCCAATTTAGTTAGGAAATAGAAGTTTAAAGCTTTGCACATATTTTGGGACAGAACTGCATCAGAAAGGCAAACTTTTGAGTTCACTCATGACAAATAAATTGTGTGCAATGTAACGCTTTAATTCTTAGTTACAGTTTGAAAATAAGAGAAAAATATGTTTGCTAATATGGCTTTAAGTTTCTTGGTTTATGATCTGATTTTTCATGTTGTTGGCTAGGATGGAGAATGATATTAAATTTAAAAAGTAGTATAAAGATTGTTGCTTTTGAAGAAAATCCAGATTATGAGGTACAGATTATAATAGTTGGAGAATTATTTTGGTTTATATCTTTGTTTCTCTCTTTCTCTCTCTCTCTCTCTCTTTTTTTTTTTTTTTTTTGTGTTCTAGTGACTCATGTCATTGTTCCTGGGGATACAGTTCAAAGTACCCTAAAATGTATGCTTGGGATTCTCAATGGATGTTGGATCTTAAAATTTGAATGTAAGTACTGGACTTGGGAGAATGACAGAATGAATTAAGTTGACTAATTTCATTTTGTGTGGTACTCTACTGCCAATAATTATTTAAGGACCTTTTTTTTTTTTAACCTCTGGTTAGTCACTGCATTTTGAAAAAGCTTCTATTATTGGTACCATCTAGATGTTCTTGATGTGACCACAGAAATGCTTTTTAGTCTTTTTTAAAGTCTTTTTTTATACACTATGAACTATTTTAATAAAGAATAAATGTATTATATAGTAGACTTTGAAGCTTAAGCAATACATATCATTGTTACGATATATTTAACTTAATAAACACATGTTTAAAATATACTACCATGATATGAAATAGTTTAAGGCTTTTGTTTTAAGATTTTTTTTTTTAGGGGTGGGTAAGGAATAGAGGGAGAGGGAGAGAGTCTTAAGCAGGCTATATGCCCAGTGTGGAGCCTAACCTGGGGCTCGATCTCACCACCTAAGATCATGACCTGAGCTGAAACCAGGAGTCAGATGCTTAACCTCCTGAGCCATCCAGCCACCCCTCGCTTTATGATTTCTAAAAACTGTGTATGCTTTCTTAGCTGATCCAGTGTATTTTTGGAAACTGTTGGAAGTTTAGACTGCCTTGTACTAACCTGATTTGGAGCAATTACACCGGCTGTTACCCACACCTCTGCTGCAGCTGTATTGTCCTTACCTGCTTCTTGTTGATGGTCAAGCACCACTACTCTGAGAACTGCCTTTTACCTTCCCTCCTCTCACTTACTTGCTTTACTTATCCTTGGATTCACTTTGGACTTCAGAGAAAAAGCTCATACAGGGTTATTTCCTATTCGTCATTAGCTAAAGTATCTGCTTTGCATACAATGGCTAAAATTGGACAGTGGGTATACCTGTCTTTTGAACTAATTTTTAGAAGAGAATAATGGCGGTAAAGGGGTGCACAGGGGTCTTGTGATGATGGGGGTGAGTATCTTGATCCTGGCGGTGGTTACATCGCACAGGGCTGCGTACGTGTTTGCACTGTACAGATCTGCATGCCTGTGCGCACACACAGACCGGAGTGCATGTATAACTGATAAAATCTGAAGAAGCTCAATGGATTGTGTTCGTGTCAAATTCTTGGTTTTGATCCTGTGATCTAACTGCATATAGGGAGTTAGATTGGACACCAGAGGAAGGGCGCATGGGACTTCCCTGCACATTTCTGTGTATCTTCCTGTGATTAATTATTCCAAATTAAAAAGTTAATAAAGGATAACCAGTATTTTTAATGAAATGTTCTTTTTAGGAAGCAAAGATTGGATTAGAATTAGTTTTTAAAAACTCCATGTTATGGCTTTGTGCTTTGAAGTTTTTATGGTAGAAATACTTGATTTATCAAGATCTTAATTGTTATTAATTTGATCTCTAGTTTGAAATTAATTTGGTTTGTAGAACAGTTTCCCTTTAGTAATTGGTATTCATGTCCTTTTTAAATGCAACTACTCCTGTCCTTGTGATGCCCGTCTCCACTGCTGGGTCAGATCCAGCTAAGTCTGTGACCAGCACTGTCACTTGTCTCTGATCATCCTATCTGTGATTAGTCTGGCCTGGTTATGACCACCAGTTCAAGGAGTATGATAAGCGGTCGGATTGACTGATTATGTACATACCCCCCCGCCCAAAAGTTTCCCCTTCTGTCTCATTCTTACTTTTGAATTTCTTTTCCCTTTTTAATCTGTGGTAAGTCTTACTAGGTCTCAGTGTTTAAAACATTTGGTTTTATGACTGTAGATGCTGTTTCACCGAACCTACTCCAGAGGCTTTGCCAGTGGTTGTGGGAAGGAACAGATTTTCGTAATAACAAAGTCTTAACAATAAAGAAGGCATGTGAAATTTTGAATGTTAAGGCATTGCCAGTTAAGTCTTGTTCTTGTGAATATGCTTAACTTGTATCTGGTTAAATATACAGGCTACATGATTCATTTCCATAAAATCTGCCTTCTTTAGGAAATGGAAGTTTTATCATTTTAATGGCTTGGCCTGTCATTTTTATAGAATCACGATGGACTCAAGCTGACTCAGTAGTGTGCTATTTGGGGATGCTCTCAGTGGTGAATAACACCCTCCAGGATGTGTGGAATCTCTTTTTTTCTTTTAATTTTAAAAATTTTTTATTTTTTAAAAGATTTATTTACTTATTTATTAGACACACAGATGGGTGGGGGGCAAAAGCAGGCAGAGCAGCAGGCAGAGGCAGAGGGAGAAGGAGAAGCAGGTTCCCTGCTGAGCAGGAGCCTCACATGGTTTCATCCCAGGACCCTTTGATCATGACCTGAGCCAAAGACAGATGCTTAACCCACTGAGCCACCCAGTGCTCTTGTCGTATGAGATCTCTTTAAAAGTTCATATTCTTGTACTTTCTAACAAAGAATCCAGAGAGAAGTAGGGTCAGGGTTTGGGACAATTACTGTAAATAGTAACTGGGTTTATCAAGAGAAGACAAGAAACTGCAAATACTTTCTGTCCTAATATATATTTCTCACTTTGTTGTTTTTGTTTTTGTATCAGACACGTCAGTTTGATTCTTTATTTATTTATTTATTTGTTTGTTTGTTTATCAGAGAGAGGGAGGGAGAGAGAGCAAGCACAGGCAGACAGAATGGCAGGCAGAGGCAGAGGGAGAAGCAGGCTCCCTGCCGAGCAAGGAGCCAGATGTGGGACTCGATCCCAGGACGCTGGGATCATGACCTGAGCCGAAGGCAGCTGCTTAACCAACTGAGCCACCCAGGCGCCCTGATTTTTTTTTTAATGTTCAGATTTATTCAGAACTTTCTGAAACAAATAATGTGTATTGAAGAAACATGAGATGGACCAAAGCTTTCAAAATTAATTGTAAAGATTTATGATTTATTAAAAGTAGGTCTTGTGGTCGAAGATAGCAGTTAGCTTGCCAGTAGACAAAATCCTGACTTGTTTAAATATATGGAAACTTCAGTATTATCTTTTCATGGGACGTTCCATAAGCCAAGTAGGTTGAAGATGAAATTCTATCTAAACTTTTCTCTGAAGATAATTACCAAAATAATGTAACAAATCAAATGAATTTAAACAAATTAACAGTTCTCTAAGTTCTCTAAGTTTAGCTATTGGAAATTCTCTGTTTAACCATGTTTTGTCTTAATTGGTTACTGTCTCTTATTTTCCCACATTATATGTGAAGAGTATATTACAGTGTCGCAGTTAGTGGATAGACCAGTGGAGATTCTGAGACAAGGCTCTACCTATACTGTTGTGCCAGCCATTTGTTTCATCGTATTTTATACATATTCTACAGAAATGGGAGATAACAGATAGGAAAGTGCCTTTAAGATTAAATGTAAAGCTGAGCTCCTGCTTAAGTCCTGGTTCTGGTGCTAATTCGTCACATGCAACTTAGAACCATCATCGTACAAGGGTGAATCTGGGTAATTAAAGACATGATTAGAATGAAAAAATAGAAGATACATGAATAAGTGATTTTTATTCACCTTCTAGAGTGTGAATACGATGGAACTACATCCTAAACATGTAAACTAACCTTCAAAAAGAGGACATAGCTTCTATTGACCTTTCCTCTTAGTACACTGCTTTCAAAATTTCCTCTAGCCTGACCTTTTTTTTTTTTTTTTTTAATTCTGCCTCTTCACTTCTCATCTCAATGTGAAGAGGAGAGCAGATGGCTGTCATCTTTTCTTTTCTTTAATAATATCTCCCTCTTTCCCATTCTCCTCTAAGTTTAGCTGCTGGAGAAGTTTTGAAAGTCCTTAGCAGTGGAGGGCATTGCCATGGGAATGTGCCAAACATTTTACTCTGGACTGGTGTCTTTGGAAGTGCCAAATAGGATGGGTTTTTTTTGTTTCTGTTTTAGTTGAGGAGGACGAACCTAAGATAATCCTTATCCTCTCATATTATAAATAACCTCATATTTAGGTTAACAGACTTATACTTAAATATATTTCTTTAAATTTTATTCAATAAAATAGAATAGAATCTATTTAGTTCTACTTAAAGTTTGTGAATTTTTTTTTTAAAGATTTTATTTATTTTATTTTATTTGACAGACAGAGATTACAAGTAGGCAGAGAGGCAGGCAGAGAGAGAGGGGAAGAAGCAGGCTCCCTGCTGAGCAAAGAGCCCGATGTGGGGCTCGATCCCAGGACCCTGGGATCATGACCTGAGCCGAAGGCAGAGGCTTTAACCCACTGAGCCACCCAGGCGCCCCAAAGTTTGTGAATTTTTAAGAAAATAAATATACTGAAGCATTTCTATCAACTAAAATTGATAGGCAACTTCATGTTTACTGAAATCCTTCACAAAAGATTCTGTAGGAATTACTAAAAAAAAAAAAATCTTTTGATCTAATAGTCCCACTTCCGAGGATTTGTCCTAAGCAAGAAATACAGAAGAAAGAAAAAAGTTATTTTCATTGTTATTCCCGATAGCAGGACATACGGGGGATAACCTTAAATCGGAAATAATTAAGAAATGTTTAAATTATATTCTCTGAAAAACTTCATATTTTTATGTGATAATTATTAAGACAAAAAGTATTATAAAAAACAGGGTTGTTGAAATTTTTAAAAAGCATAAAACAATTATCTCTTCACTTTTAATGTTATCTAAATGAGTGAATGCATACAGGCAAAGGACAGTCAAGACAAAACACGGGTGGATTGATAGGCAGAGGCCTGTTTCGTGACATTTTTAAAAAACAATGTGTGTCTGGGGTGCCTCGGGTCTCAGTCAGTTAAGCATCTGACTTGATTTCACCTGGGTTGTGAGACTGAGCTCCTGCTCATGTGTCAGGCCCTGTGCCCAGGGTGGAGTCGACTTGAGATTCTCTCTCACCCCCTCTCCTAACCCCTCCCCCCGCTTGCTCTTTCTCTCTCTCTGAAAAACAAAAACAAAAACGAAAACACCCCATGTGTCTTTTAAATGAAATCCAGGTGCTCTAGGAAGAAACTCAGCTTCTCAAGCTGTCATGATATTTAGAAAGTTTGTCTTCTTTTCCAACTTTCCAAAGATGAATTGGCTGGATAAGGACGTCAGTCTTTATATGGGAATTAGCACTTGTGTATGTGCTTTGCTGTAGTCAGATACACCCAATCTTTTGGGTATAGTTCTGTAGACCTAGCAGGTATGTTTTGTTGTGATGATTGTTCTACCAGTCAAAACAGAAATTCTGATATACATACTTAAAATTTAAATGTATGACTAAAGAACACCAAATACGAGTTTTTAAATTATTATATTAAGGAAAAATTTGGGGCGTTTAAAAAAAAGGAAAGAAGTTTAGTCTTGAACCACAACTCTAAAAAAGCGGATTATTTGGGGGCACCTGGGAGGCTCAGTCAGGTAAGCAGCTGCCATCAGCTCAGGTCATGATCTCAGGGTCCTGAGATCGAGCCCCACATTGGGCTCCCTGCTCAGTGGGGAGTCTGCTTCTCCTTCTCCCTGTGGTTTTCCCCCTGCTTATACGTGCTCGCTCATGCTCTCTTTCTCTCAAAATAAATAAATAAATATATAAAATCTTTAAAAAAATAAAAGGGATATTGGCATTATTCATAATATGAGGTTTTAGAATCTATACCCAAATTTTGCCTAATAAAATCTTGTGATACAGCCTGTAATATATATCTATATACTTAAATATATTTATTTATTTTAGAGAGAGTTTATGTGAGTAGGGGAAAGGGCAGAGGGTGAGGGAGAGAATCTCAAGCAGATCCTGGCTGAGTGCAGAGCCTGAGGCAGGATTTGATCTTACAACCTTGAGATCATAGCCCTGAGACCATGACCTGAGCCAGTCAGGAGTCAAACACTCAACCGACTGAGCTACCCAGCCACCCCAATACAGCATATAATATATTTTTTGTGGTAGAATTTGATCTGCTTTTCAATATGCATTGAGTAAAATGAATTCAGCATACTGTCCTATGAAGAAATATATTATATATAAATATGTCTGTAATTGGAATACTAGCTTAAAAAGTAGCCAGAAATAACCAGTTGTTAATGGTATTTATATAGAATTACAAAGTTTAATGAACTCTGATAGCATTTTCTGATATCCCTAGTCTAGAAGTTTATGATGGCATGAGTGATACATTTAGCTTTTATTTTATATTTTCATCCTTCATTTCATTGTCTTTGCACTCTATACTGTGGCATTTCATAATATTGGGCTTATTTCTTGTACCAGTGCCAGGTTTTCAGAAATTGCAGGGAGAGTGTAAGTTGTTTTTCCCTTGTTTTTGTCACTGTTGTGAAAGTTTTCCTGTGATGATTTTTTTTCTAAAGTTTAGTGATATCATAGCTTCTTTCCCTAAAAAGTCCAATAGAAAAGCACTTAAAAAATAAATTATTTTCTTTGTACAGCTTGGATATTCATTTTTAATAGAATCAGAGGGGGAATTTCTCAATGTCTTTTTTACTAATACACTGTTACTTTGAGCTTCATAAATACCCGGTTTGGATCAATGATATATTTGTTAGGACTTTTGATTTTGACATAGAATGATATTTGATTCTTTACTTTTATTTATTTGGGACTTAGGTGTTGGCTGAGAGTGATATTTAATTTTGATTTTCAGTGCTATTTCAATTATGGATAGCCAGTGGCTTCAGAAAAATAGCAGTTCTTTAAAATAGGGGTTTATTTACTGCTCTAGGTTTTGACAAAAGTGAGTAGATTCTGTGACCTTCCATAGAAGTTTAGTTTCCCACTTTGGACATTTAATAGATTTTCGTTTTAAAGCTTTATTCCATCTTCATTGTATTTTATAGTCATTTGTATGTAACTGGATTTAGGAACCAGTTTTCCTACTCCTTCCCATTTCCATGATTTAAAACTATATTTTCCCTTCTAAAACTAGAAAAAAGTGGTTAAGATTAGTATAGATTCATAAACATCATCAGTTCAAAAAATACACATTTTTTGATATATGTGCTATTACAAGGTGTAGGAGGTAAGAGTGGTTACTAGAGATTTAAGATAAAGGAATACCTTTCTGTGTAGTACAAGCTTCTTTTTAAAAAATTATTGTAGCCCAGTATTCATAAGCTGCATTAGTTTGCAAAAATTCCAGGCTTTGCTAAGGTAGCCAGAGCTACTTTTAATGACTTGGAGTTAAGCAGTACTTTGGGAATTGGGCTCCTTACCTGTATATAAAAAAGTAATAAATCAGGGCCAAAGGAAAGCTTACCTGAAGTGGTAGACATGATCAGGAATATGTGTGGGCTAAAAGAATGTCTGAATTTTAATAAAAGAGGTAATTCATTCCTATATCTCTGCAAAGTGATAGCATCCGTCAAAATCTCAAAACATAATGGAACATGTGAAAAGGAAGAAAGGATATGAACTTTTTTACAAGGATAGTGGCTCCACACATTTTAATGTATGTATCATTCTGGCATATGTAGAAATCTGTGTTTACATAAATAACATAGCATGTTCATTTAAAGTCATTTTGGTTTGGAAATTATTAGCTGAAAAGCCAGTAAGCGGTCTTGCATATGCTTTGGACTTCTTCAAAAGAGAGAAAAAGTATCCATCTTTCTGCTAAGCTGTTTTAGTGTCTGATGATGGAATAATACCAACTTTAGTAAATAAATATTACAAATAAAACATTTTTGGTTAAGTTTTAAGAAGTATCTTTTAATTGGTGGAAAATGGCCTATTTAAAAATTGATATATATAGAGAGAGACTAAGGATTATAAGTGTATGTTTACTTTGGATTACTTTATGTCAATGAATATTATGAAAGCTCTGATATTCTGTTTAACATGGAAGATAGATTTAAGAACTTTCTTGCTACAGTTTAACTTCTGTTGAGTAAATAAAATATTAAAATACCATCCATTATCTCGACTTGTTAATTTGGTAATGTTTTGGCAGGTAGATTCTTTCAAGTCCATTGATGATGTTAACGTATCACATTTAAATTGTTGCAAGTTTATTTTAAAGCATTCTATTTTCCTCGGGGCGCCTGGGTGGCTCAGCGCTTAAGCCTCTGCCTTGGCCTCAGATTCTCACCACAGGTCCTGAGATCCAGCCCCCTATTGGGCTCTCTGCTCTGTGGGAAGCCTGCCTCTCTCTCTACCACTCCCCCTGCTTGTATTCCCTCTCTTGCTGTTTCTGTCAAATAAATAAATCTTAAAAAGAAAGAAAGAAAGAATCTTATCCTTTTCTTCTTTTTTTTTTCTTTGACTTGTTTAGTAGATCAAGGTAGTTTATCTCAAAAGAGGTTCACTAGAAAATTGTTTTGAATTGATATGTAATTATCATAAATGTCAATAAGTAAGTGTTGAGAAAGAGTAGCAATAAACTTAATGATTCACTAAGACAAAGCCAAATGCATGTTATTCCCACACCTCCTCTCCCACGGCATTCGCCAGTTCTTGCCATTTGGTACACTTTTTTGTTAATCTCTTAAAAATGAAGATCCTTCTATTTAGTTGTCTATTGAATGGTTATGGGACTTATTGTAAGAGAGGTATAATATGTTAAATCTGACTAGAGAATACCTGACATTTCCTTAGATGCTTTATTTTTTAATAAAATAAAGAAAAAAGATTAAAGAAGAATAAAGACTAAAAAACTGATCTACGAGTTGAAGATATCTGAGTTTTTGTTCTTAGTTGTGTCACTGAGAAAACTGACTAGATCTCTTAACACTTGAGTTTCAGGGCACCAAGGAGGCTCATTTGGTTAAGCGTCTGCCTTTAGTTCAAGTCACCATCCTGGGGTCCTGGGATCGAGTCGCAGATCAGGCTCCCTGCTTAGGGTCCACCTAGTCTGCTTCTCCTTCTCCTTCGGCCCCTCCCCTGCTCCTGCTTTTGCTCTCTCAAATAAATAAATAGAATTTAAAAAAAAAAAGATTTAAGTTTCTTATCTGAAATGAAGAGATTGATTAGATGATGAAGCATCGGGCATTTCAGATTGGTAGTCTAAGGGCCAAAGTAAATACAATTTAGGTGGACAGCTCAGTCCAGTAAACCATTTTCGTTTTGTGTCTTTTTTTTTCCTTATGTTTTGTGTCTTTATGTATGATGTTCATTTTCCTATTGGTTACAGTCGCCATGATTTCCTGGCCCTGGAAATCGTGTTCCTTATATGTTTACATAACACGTTTTACCTTTGTGGGCACTGAAATTACAACCCTTGGAGTAGATGAGGTCACTCCTAAAGTTTCAAAAAATTCTTGATGTTTTCTATGCTATGACAGCAACTAACAGAACACTTAGTCACCATTCAAGCATGTTTTTAAAGACCTACACACTGTTCCTTAATTTTCAGAGGGAAAAATGCTTTATTTTCTTTCTTCTTGATAATGAAGTAGCACAGACAGAGTTGGCAGATTGTTGCTTAGAATAAGAGAATGTCAGAAGAATGTATTCTTAATTCAACGCACTAATTAGAGCACCGGATTTTTCTTTCTTACTCTATAGAAATTTATTGAACAACTGCTATAAAGCTGTAAATTTTATGACTTGAGGCAGTTACGCAGTAGAAGCACTGGCGTCTTCCCATGGAACTGCTGCCCTAACTGTGACTGCCAGATCCTACACTTCTCTCGTTCCTGTATCTGCTGACTGAAGCTAATAGCAGCATATCGCCAGGATCGATAGATACCATTTTAATATGTTTTTTTAAATATGGTTTTTTAATTATTTTTTTAAATAATTAACCAAATGAATTTGTAAAATGGATAAGCAGCAAGCATAAGCCCAGCCCATTTATTTCTGTGATTAAGACATTTGCTCTTCATTTGTTACAGTAGTTACAGGAGTATTCAGTCCTTGGCTTTATATGCTGTCATGTTCATTCATCTAACGATACTGGTATGAATGCTCTGCAAGTGTTGTTAGGAAGGGAGATTTAGGAAGGGGACTACATGCTTAAGTGATAAAAAGTAAAAATAAGAATTTACATGTAAAATAATGAGCTTAAGGTAAGTCCATGACTGAGCTGGACTGCTAATTTTTTTAGTTTGGTTTTAAATATTAGAAACAGCATATGATGCAATGTACGCACACTGGCATTGTGTCTGGTATGATACTTAGACCTACTCAAAAATAGTGAGACTCATTTTCAGTATACAGTATATATTTTAATATGAGGTCCATTAGAAAGACAGTTTTTTACACAGTGGGCAGTTACTAAAAATTTTATATATATATATATATATATATATATATATATATATA
>NC_081559.1:24880772-24885644 GCF_022355385.1 Mustela nigripes | reverse complement strand
AGAGAGAGATCACAAGTAGGCAGAGAGGCAGGCAGAGAGAGAGGAAGGGAAGCAGGCTTCCTGCTGAGGAGAGAGCCCAATGCAGGACTCGATCCCAGGACCCTGAGATCATGACCTGAGCCGAAGAGAGGCTTAACCCACTGAGCCACCCAGGCGCCCCTAAAAATTGTATTTTTAAGATGCAGTTTTTATTACATGTAGAAACCCAGCAATTTTTACAGAACAATTGTGTTTATGATAAGTTAGAATAATAAGATTCAGAAGTTCAGCATAACAAACTTGGCTAAATACGGTTTTTGTATTAAAAACATTGGAGGAAAGGGATACTAAAACATAAGCAAAATTAACAAATTAAGAATCACATGATAAGGAATTATAGCTATCCCAAGTTGGAGTGTTGAATTTGAGTATGCGTTAACAGTCCCAAGTTAAGAATAAATAAATTGAGTCTCTTGACAAAGCTCTGCTTCAGGAGAGATGGAGAATACAGTTAAAATCTCACGACTTCTATATATTAAGCAGTATCTTGGAACATCTCTATTGAAGCAGCTCTAAAGCATTTGAAATATTCACGAAGTCATCTCTAGACTGGAGACTTCAGCTGTGTACCTGTCAGATTCCAAGCATGTCCCAAGCTTTGCTTAACATTTAACAAGCACTCTCGAGTCTCTGCTGGGTGGCCGTCTGAGCTAGGTGCTGTGGGCGGAAACACTTTTCCTTCTGTCAGCTCACTTTAGAGTCTAACAGGAGGTTAGACCTAGGACTCTGGAAACGAGCAGCGCAGCAGATCAGCCCTCAAGTTTAAATCATTGTGGGCTGGACTATATGAGGGACTTTTGATGCACCCTCCTTCTTGTCATTGCTATAAATAAAAATTTAGATTTTTATGGTTGCATGTGAAATAGCATATTGATTTAGGTTTTCAGAAGAGAAACTAAAATTAGTGTTCAGTGCACTTCATTGCTCAGTTCTCTGAAGGAAAGATTTCTTATATTAATATGGAAAACCATTTTTATTACCATTTTGTTTTAGCATAAGTAAGGTTTCTTTTTCTGTTTCAGAACAATAGTTACAATAAATCACCTAGGTCATTTACTTGTTTCAGTGAGAAACAAATACTCACTTGATACTTACTTTGCTTTTATCCTTGTTTTTTGTTAGGGGTGAAAGCATGTCTCCAGAGAAAAGCATGTGAAAGGGAGGAAAAATACGAGATTCCTGAAGGACCACAGCGAAGCAGGCTCAACAAGGAGCAGCTGGTATTTGTGTTTTGATACTACTTTCGTTGGTCTTATTGTAACTTAATAGTATCGCCATCAGGAAAAATGTCTCTTGCCCTTTCAGCAAGTACAGGTGACTGATTAAAATTTTGATTGTGCTTGTTTCAAGCACTTGATTCTGAGAGATGATCACAATAAACAGTAGAATCCAGAAGGTGATAATTTCATTCTGTTAATGGATTGTTGGCATCTTGAACCTTCCCATAAGCCTTTCCGAATCTGAGGTAAGTCTCAGATACAGAGAGTAACTTGAAAGAGGACTTATGGCTGCTGCTTGGGTTTAGTTTCCATATGTGTGTATTGTCACGTATCGCAGTTTTAATGGATAATATTCCATTATCCTGTGTGTGTATATATATTAGAAAGGACAAAGAAAACTTTAAATAAAAGGCAGTTGTGGTGTGTCTCATAGCTAATTGGATGCCTGACCATGCCTTCATAGTATATTGGACCCCAGGGAAGATGTATCTGGAACCTTGGAGACCACGTGCCCACCAGGGCTGTCCTCGAAACTCGAGGTTGGTCACATGTAGGGACCTGAGTAAGGATGGACAGAACTGGGGCAACAGCCACAGAAATGATGTTACTCGTATAATTTTATTAACTATAGCTGTGTATCCCTGAAGCACATTTCAGATCCCCTAGGAGTTTGTGGGCTTTGAGTCCCCCCAAATGTGATAACATTCTGTAAAGTTCGATGAACAGTTTCTGTTTGCTTTTTAAAACGTGTGTGTGGATCAGAAACCTACACACTCCCCCTAACACCTAAAATCTGAGGAGTGTAAAGTTCCTGAAATGGTGACTGAGTTTTAGGAGAAAAATTATAACAAGGAAACCTATAAATACATAAGTACTTTTCTTGACCTAAATACTGTACTTGAAATACAGTTGATCCTGCAGCTTCTTAACAGCTCATGACTATTTATCTTTATTTTCCTCATTCATATGCAGTGTTTTAAAATATTTTGATCTGCTTTTAACGAGCCTTTTCTTGTTATTTCAGTTGCCAAAGCTGTTTGATGGATGCTACTTCTATTTTGGGGGAACCTTCAAATACCATCCAAAGGACAACCTTATTAAGCTTGTCGCCGCAGCTGGGGGCCAGGTCCTCAGTAGAAAGCCCAAGCCAGACAGTGACGTGACTCAGACCATCAATACGGTTGCGTATCATGCGAGACCGGACTCCGATCAGCGCTTCTGCACACAGTATATCATCTACGAAGATTTGTCTAATCATCGCCCAGAGAGGGTTCGGCAGGGCAAAGTCTGGATGGCTCCTTCCAGCTGGTTTATCGATTGTGTGATGTCCTTTGAGCTGCTCCCTCTTGACAGCTGAATATTGCACCAGATGAATGTTTCAGATTGAACTCACATGGTGCGAGAACCCAGCCATTGCACTGTTTTGATCATTCACGTTTTTATAAATAGGTAGACTCCTTCATACATACTTTTTCCTTAAATTAAAAAAACGAAAGAAAACAAAACCTACCATGCCAGAATTGGAATTCGTTCTGTGTTTACCATATTTAGATGCTGAGATTGCTTTGAAGGATTTTTCTTTTTAAAACTGGTGTATGTTTTGATTCATCATGTCTTTTTATTCAAATAATCAGCTATCAAAGATTAATGAGAGAGTACCAGAACTATTGGTTAAAATACAAGCAGTATCGTTACTATCTCAGCCTTTTAATATGTTCTTTGATGAAAACAGTCCACGCTTGCCATGAGCAAAAGTATTTGCCATCCTTAGTAAACAAAGAATATTGTCAAATAACTGATTCTGGCTTTATTGTAGTAGAGTACCTGGTCTGAATGTACCACCATAGGTGTTAAATTCTTCTATCTACAGTTGTCTTCATCTTGTGTTGTGTTTAGTTTCTTAAAATTTACGTGGATGTTAGTTCCTACGTTTTTATCCCTTTTTATTTCATGTAGTCATCAAGAAATCATGATTTAAACCATAGCATTTTTCCTTGGTGGTGAAAATCAACATTGGACTCGTGGTACCTATTTTTATTGTATATACTTGCTTACAGTTAATTATCAATTTATGACTGTGTTTATTATCTACAGTATATGTATATATACGTAGAGCATTTTCTCTAACACATTTTAGTATCAGTATTCCTTAGGTCTCACCAGACTAGTAAATTGTCGATCAGATGTTAATTAAATTAGGGGCCAGTCCTTTTGCTGGTAGACCTCACTACATATTGCTAAAATAATTGTTTTGGAAGGTCTTAATTTCTTCTTTTGTGAAGCTTTTTATTTTCCATTTTTAGATTGCTGTGGAGGCAGAAATTGGGGATTATCTGATTAGAACAGATTTTGTCCAGGTGGTACAAAAGGCTATCAGAATAAGTCTAAACGCAGGAGTAGGAAGGGCTCCTTATCCCATGACTGGCAGGGCTGCAGAATAGGAGACACGCCCGAGCCTGGGAGTCCTGGGGAGGTTATTCTGATTGGAGTGTCCGTGTTTGTGAATGAATTGACAAGATAAATGAGCTCATTTAAAAATATTTGTAAGAAGAATTCTTTAATAAGTCTTCCTGGAAACTGAATATACTTCTGAAACATGGGAAGGGAGACACTGTGGGACCTGCCACGTTTGGTCCCTGAGGCTGGAGATTTGTGAAGTACCAGATGAGAGTCTGAAGTGAAGGAACACAGTGAGATTCATTTATTTCCAAGTTTGAGATTCCGCTGATTATTTCAAAATAAATCTTAACTGTAGTTCCTTCTTTAACATGTCACGTTTCCATATCAAGAACACATCATATAAATGCACTGATACACTGTGGACCCTAACCCTCGTGGGTGGATTAGTTCTGCAGCCCCCTCCAACCACTAATGTGTTTGTCCCACATTTCATTCTAATGGAGAATGATGAACACCAGAGCGCCAAGCAAATCCGAGGGGTTAGATAATGTCTGGATTAAATAATTCAGGGCTCTCCGGGATTTTGGTTGCCATTTTTGATATATAACTGACTTCTGGTCACTGTCTGTTGTCTCATCGGTCACATTCCTAGACAGGTTTGTGTCTGTTCCTCTGATGTGGACCCCTGTTTGTAAAATAACTTTGGGAGTTGCTGCCTGGTCTCCATTCATTTCCTTTTATGTTCCCCCTCCCTGTTGTCCCCTACTATTAAGCGGTTTTATTTTGTGTTTCTTTAAATATTTATTTTGACAGCAGTTGGTTGATGTTAAGCTCTTGAACCTTATAATTTCTGTGTAGGTATGCTTGTAACTGTTTGCATTTTTTCAATCACAGATTCAAGCTTCCCTTTTCTTGACTATAAATCATTAAAGTTATTTGTGTTTCTGTATTTGTGTATCTTCTTATAGAAGTAGTTTACTTTTATTCTGGGCTATGGAAGAGTAAGACTTCGTAAGACCTGGGAGGAGACCTTTGAGCTAACAAAAGCTTATCTTTTGGAACACTTAACACATTGTAGTTCATTTTGGATAGAAATATTTCTTAACTATATTAGATACTTTACCACCTTAAATAAATTGTCTGAGTACAATGTAACCTTGATAGTTTGGAATCATCATTAGGAGGGTCATTGACTACACAGTGATTCCTTCAT
>NC_081559.1:24716069-24880762 GCF_022355385.1 Mustela nigripes | reverse complement strand
GGTTCCATTAAAGCCAGAGGGTCGTCAGCTTGTCCACAGTGTCACCTGGTTGCTTTTTAATGCCTGCATTTTGTAGCTTCTTCCCTTGGCAGCTGCTAATTTAAAGCTACTTTTCTATTTCCTTTTTTAAAAAAAATTTTTTTTAAAGATTTTACTGATTTATTTGAAGAGAGCCAGCGAGCAGGGGAAGGTTCCATTAAAGCCAGAGGGTCGTCAGCTTGTCCACAGTGTCACCTGGTTGCTTTTTAATGCCTGCATTTTGTAGCTTCTTCCCTTGGCAGCTGCTAATTTAAAGCTACTTTTCTATTTCCTTTAAAAAAAAATTTTTTTTTTTAAAGATTTTACTGATTTATTTGAAGAGAGCCAGTGAGCAGGGGAAGGGTCACAGGGAGAAGGAGAAGCAGAGTCCCCACTGAGCAGGGAGCCTGATGTGGGGCTCGGTCCCAGGCAGCCGCTTAACTAACTGAGCCCCCTGGTATCCCCACTTACCTATTTCCATTAATACTTCACCCTATCTAATTTTTTTTTCTTTTGACTTGCTAAGGAATGAAACCCAGGAACCATATTAAAATTATGAGTGAGTTGAGGATAAATAAGCAATGTGTGATGGTTTTGGTGATTCACCTAAGAGATTTTTATAGAAAAGATTTACCATTTATTCCACCTGTCTTGATTTCTTTTGAACCTGCTTTGTGAATATGGTGATTAAGTGACCTCTGCACAGGTGAAGATTATCTTTTTCGAGGTTTGATGTTTCTGTGGGAATAAGAAAATGCAGGGAGGGGCGGTCCCATCGCACATTAGCTGTAATTACTTCCTTGGGTTGGGGCAGAAAAAGTCCGTTGTGATCTGAAGGTTCGTGGACCTCATGACAGCCACAAATGTGTATTCTCTAACCAGAACACAAAATGGTGGGAAGTGGTGCTTATTTTATTTAATAACTGTAAGCCACTATTTTGTTTGAACTACAAGTTGTGCACTTCATGTATGAGCACATTATAAATGAAAACTAAGTTCTTAAAAAAACTATTAAAGACGGAGGGGTGCGCTTGGGTGGCTCTGTCGGTTAAACGTTTATGTTGCTTTAGGTAGCATAGACATTTTCACAATATTTGTTCATCCAATCCGTGAGCATGGAACATTTTTCCATTTCTTTGTGTCTTCCTCAATTTCTTTCTATAGTTTCTTTCTATAGTTTTCTGAGTACAGATTCTTTGCCTCTTTGGTTAGGTTTATTCCTAGGTATCTTATGGTTTTGGGTGCAATGGTAAATGGGATTGACTCCTTCATTTCTCTTTCTTCTGACTTGCTGTTCATAATGTAACTGATTTCTGTGGATTGATTTTATATCCTGACACTTTTGGAGTGGGGTCTTTTGGGTTTTCTACATAAAGTATCATATCGTCTGTGAAGAGTGAGAATTAATGATTTCTTTGCCGATTTGGATGCCTTTTTTGTTGTTGTCTGATTGCTGAGGCTAGGACCTCTAATACTATGTTGAATAACAATGGTGATAGTGGACATCCCTGCCAAGTTCCTGACCTTAGGGGAAAAGCTCTCAGTTTTTCCCCATCGAGAATGATATTTGCTGTGGGTTTTTCACAGATGGCTTTGATGATATTGAGGTATGTACTCTCTATGCCTACACTTTGAAGAGTTTTGATCAAGAAAGGATGCTGTACATTGTCAAAAGCTTTTTCATCATTTATTGAGAGTATCATATGGTTCTTGTTCTTTCTTTTATTAATGTATTGTATCACATTGATTGATTTTTGGGTGTTGAAACAACCTTGTAACCCAGGAATAAATCCCACTTGTTTGTGGTGACTAATCCTTTTAATGTACTGCTGGACCCTATTGGCTAGTCTTTTGGTGAGAATTTTTGCATCTGCATTCTTCAAAGATATTGGTGTATAATTCTCCTTTTCTATAGGCTCTTTGTCTGGTTTTGGGATCAAGGTAATGCTGGCCTCATAAAATGATGAAATAAAAGTAACGAAATGCTGTTTTTTCTCCAGTTCCTTTAAGTATAGGGTTAGGTTGTGTACTTAAGACCTTTCTTGTTGCTTGAGAAAGGCTTGTATCACTATATACTTTCCTCTCAGGACTGCCTTCGCTGTGTCCCAAAGATTTTGAGCAGTTGCGTTTTCATTTTCATTTGTTTCCATGAATTTTTTAAATTCTTCTTTAACTTCCTGGTTGAACCATTCATTCTTTTCTTTTTTTTTTTTTTAAGATTTTATTTATTTATTTGACAGACAGAGATCACAAGTAGGCAGAGAGGCAGGCAGAGAGAGAGAGGAAGGGAAGCAGGCTCCCTGCTGAGCAGAGAGCCCAATGTGGGGCTTGATCCCAGGACCCTGGGATCACAACCTGAGCTGAAGGCAGAGGCTTTAACCCACTGAGCCACCCAGGCACCACCCATTCATTCTTTAATAGGATGCTCTTTAGCCTCCATGCATTTGAGTTATTTCCAGCTTTCCTCTTGTGATTGAGTTCTAGTTTCAGAGCATTGTGTATGAAAATATGGTAGGAGGATCCCAATCTTCTGGTATCAATTGAGACCTGATTTGTGACCCAGGATATGATCTATTCTGGAAAATGTTCCATGTGCACTAGAGAAGAATGTGTATTCTGTTGCTCTGGGTTGGAATGTTCTGAATATATCTGATATCCTTCTGGTCCAGTGTGTCATTTAAGGTCTTTAATTCCTTGTTGATCTTTTGTTTGGATGACCTGTCCATTTCAGTGAAGGCGGTGTTAAAGTCCCATACTATTATTGTATTATTGTCAATGTGTGTTTCTTTGATATTGTTATTAATTGGTTTATGTAATTGGCTGCTCTCATATTGGGGCATAGATATTTAAGATTGTTAGATCTTCTTGTTGGACAGACCCTTTAAGTATGATACAGTGTCCTTCCTAATCTCTAATTATAGTCTTTGGCTTAAAATCTAGTTTATCTGATATAAGAATTGCCACCCCAGCTTTCTTTTGATGTCCATTAACATGGTAAATTGTTTTCCACCTCCTCACTTTAAATCTGGAGGTGTCTTTGGGTCTAAAGTGACTCTCTGGCAGACAGCATATCAATGGTTTTTGTTTTCTCTTTTAAATCCATTCTGATACCTGGTTTCTTCTGATTGGGGCACTTAGCCCAGTTACATTCAGGATAACTATTGAAAGAGATGAGTTTAGTGCCATTTTATTGCCTGTAAGGTGACTGTTAACTCTGTATATTGTCTCTGTTCATTTCTGGTCTGTTTCTTTTAGGCTCTCTCTTTGTTTAGAGGACCCCTTTCAGTATTTCCTGTAGGGCTGGTTTGGTGTTTGCAATTTCTTTTAATTTTTGTTTGTTCTGGGAGCTTTTTATTTCTCCTTCCATTTTTCAGTGACAGCCTAGTTGGATATAGTATTTTTGGCTGCATGTTTTTCTCATTTAGTGCTCTGAATATATCATGCCAGCCCTTTCTGCCCTACCACATCTCTGTAGAAAGGTCTGTTGCCAATCTAAATTTCTACTGCTGTGTGTTACAGACCTATTGTTCTGAGCTGCTTTCAGGATTTTCTCTTTGTCAGTGAGACTTGTAAGTTTTACTGTTACCTGACATGGTGTGGACCTATTTTTATTGTTTTTGAGGGAGGTTTTCTGTGCCTCCTGCATTTTGATGCCTTTTCCCTTTGCCAAATTAGGGAAGTTTTCTGCTATCATTTGCTCCAGTATACCTTCCTCTCTCTCTTTCTTCTTTTTCTGGGATCCCAATTATTCTAATATTTTTTCATTTTATGGTATCACTTATCTCTCGAATTCTCCCCTTGTAGTCCAGTAGTTGTTTATGTCTCTTTTACTTAGCTTCTTTATTCTCTGTCATTTTGTCTTCTGTATCACTAATTCTCCTCTCTGTCTCATTTATTCTAGCAGTAAGAGCCTCTATTTTTTATTGCATCTCATTAGTAGCTTTATTTCAACTTGGTTAGATTTTAGTTCTTTCATTTGTCTAGAAAGTGATTTTATTTCTCCAGAAAGGGATTCTCTAATATCTTCCATGCTTTTTATTAGCCCAGCTAGCACCTTGATAATCATCATTCTGAACTCTAGTTCTGACGTATTACTAATATCTGTATTGATTAGGTCCCTAGCCATTGGTACTGCCCCTTGTTCTTTTTTCCACCTTGTCATTTTATCCAGGTAGGAATAGATGAATGAGAGAACAAAATACTAAAAGTTAGCAATGACCCCAGAAAAATATACACTAGCGAAATCAGTAGAAACCTGGAACTAGGGCGAGAGGTAAGGGGAAAAAAAGAAAAAGAAAAAGAAAAAATATATTTATACATATATATCATATATAGTATAATATGTAATTTATATATAATAATTATATATAATATATAGTTAATATTATAATAATTTATATACACTTGATTTGGGGTATATTTTTCTCTGTTAGAAGAAACTATTTCCCCAGATTTTAAACAATGAAAAAATATATGCAAAAATAAGGGTAGACATGAGATGGAATATGAATGTAATAATGAAAATTAAAAAATTCTAAAAAAGGAATTGATAAGAAGTTGGTTGTAAAAGAAAGAAAGAGGAAAGAATGATCAGGCTGGAGGCTAGAACAAATCTATATGCTAGATTTAGGGTGTATTTTGATCTATTATAAGAAATTGTATCCCAAAATTTTAAAGAGAAGAAACCCTATATGTATACAAGAAATAAGGTTAAATACAATGAAAGGATAAAGATGACTATAACAATGAAAAATTTAAAACGATTTTTAAAAAGGTATTGATAAGATAAATAGTTAAAATAGGGGGCACCTGGGTGGCTCAGTGGGTTAAAGCCTCTGCCTTCGGCTCAGGTCATGGTTCCAGGGTCCTGGGATCGAGCCCCGCATCAGGCTCCCTGCTCAGCGGGGAGCCTGCTTCCTCCTCTCTCTCTGCCTACCTCTCTGCCTACTTGTGATCTCTGTCTGTCAAGTAAATAAATAAAATCTTAAAAAAAAAAAAAAAAGATGTTAAAATAGGAAAGAGGCAATATTAAAAAAATAGAATAAGGAAAAATAAAATTAAAAAATTCAACTTTGAAAGACTAAAGGATCATGAGGAAAAAGTCATGAAATCTATGTTTTGCTTTCCCCTAGCTCTGGAGTTTTGCAGTTCTCATTGATCCAGGAACCTGGTCTTGGCCCGATGTTCTTGCTGATCTTCTGGAGGAGGAGACCTGTTTGCAGTGCTTCTGAAATGTCTTTGCCCAAGGTGGAATTGCACCGCCCTTGCCATGGGCCAGTCTAAGTAATCTGCTCCAGTTCACTCTAGGTAGCTTTCTGTTCCCTGAATGCTTTCCACAGAGCTTCAGAGGATGAGAATAAAAATGGTGGCCTTCCAATTTCTGGCCCTGTAGGAGCCAAGAGCTTGGGCCTCCACTCCTCAATGAGTGTTCAGAAAAAAGCAGTCAACCCCTCCCAACTCCCTGGTCTCTGGACGCACTCTGAGCTCACCCATCCTGTGACTGAGCACTTCTATCTCTGGTACATGGCCCCTTTGGCGTCTCCAAACCCAGCAGATTCCTGCTGTCCACTCCCATGCCTCTCCTCCCGGAGGAGGAAGGAAGGGAGTCTCCAGATCTGTGGCTTGTGGAGTCCCTGCTCAAAGAGCAGTGGTCTGATTGTGCCTTGGATCACAGTTTAAGGCAATCCCGAACTGAGAGCCCATAGTTTGGCTCTGTCTTTCCAGCCAGCTTCCCTGCTCTGATACCTGGAAGCTCTGCCACCCTCAGACACCCCTGGTCTTTTTGTGTCCTCATGGGTCCTGAGACTACATTGTTGCTGTGAGGGCTCCACCCTGTTTTAGCCTCTGGAGCTACATCCCTCACTGGAGCAAACTTCTAAAAATTATGATTTTGTGCTCTGCTGCTCAACTGCTTGCCAGGAGCTGGTCCCTGCCCCTGCAGTCTGTGTTCCCATGGCTTTGGATTCACTTCTCTGCATGTCCTACTTTCCAGAATGTGGTTGATTTTCTGTTCCTAGAATTAGCAAGAAATTCTTGAGGCCAAGGTCAAAGACATTGCTGCCTGTGCTCTCCTCTAGTATTTTGATGGATTCCTGTCTCACATTTAGGTCTTTCATCCATTTTGAGTCTATTTTTGTGTGTGGTGTAAGGAGATGGTCCAGTTTCATTCCTCAGCATGTGGCTGTCCAAAATTCCCAGCACCATTTGTTGAAGAGACTGTCTATTTTCCATTGGCTATTTTTTCCTCCTTGTCAAAGATTCGTTGACCATGGAGTTAAGGGTCCATTTCCAGTATTTCAGGTCTGTTCCATTGATCTAAGTTTCTGTTTTTTGTGCCAGTACCATACTGTCTTGATGATTACAGCTTTGTAACAGAGCTTGAAGTCTGGAATTGTGATGCCATCAGCTTTGTTTGTTTGTTTTTTCAACATTCCTTTGGCTCTTCAGCGTCCTTTCTGATCCCATACAAATTTTTGGATGATTTGTTCCAGCTCTGTGAAAAAGTTGGTAGTATTTTGATGGGAATTGCATTGTGTCTATAGATTGCTCTAAGTAGCATAGATATTTTAACAATATTTGTTCTTCCAATCCATGAGCATGGAATGTTATTTCATTTCTTTGTGTCTTCCTTAATTTCTTTCATGGGTGTCCTATAGTTTTCTGAGTACAGATCCTTTGCCTTTTCTGTATCTTTTGGTTTTGGATATGGTCGTAAATGGGCCTGACTCCTTAATTTCTCTTTCTTCAGTCTCATTGTTAGTGTATAGGAATGCAACCACTTTCTGTGTGTCGATTTTATATCCTGCCACTTTGCTGAATTCCTGTATGAGTTCTAGCAATTTGGGGGTGGAGTCCTTTGGGTTTTCCACATAGAGTATAATGTCATCTGCAAAGAGTGAGAGTGTGACTTCTTTGCCAATTCTGATGACTTTTATTTGTTGTCTGATTGCTGAGGCTAAGACTTCTAGTACTATGTTGAATAGCAGTGGTGAGCGTGGACATCCATGACCTGTTCCTGACCTTAGGGGACAAGCTCTCAGTTTTTCCCCGTCGAGAATGATATTTGCTGTGGGCTTTTCATATATGGCTCTTATGATATTGAGGTATGTACCCTCTATCCCTACACTGTAAAGGGTTTTGATCAAGAACGGATGCTGTACTTTGTTAAATGATTTTTCTGCTCTCTTGACAGGATCATATGGTTCTAGTCCTTTCTCTTATTTATGTAGTGTCTCTCACTGATTGATTTAGGGATTTTGAACCACCCTTGCAGCCCAGGAATAAATCCTACTTGGTCATGGTGAATAATCTTTCTCATGTATTGTTGAATCCTGTTAGCTAGTATCTTGGTGAGGATTTTTGCAGCCATGTTCATTAGGGATATTGGTCTGTAATTCTCCTTTTTGGTAGGGTCTTTGCTTAGTTTTGAGATCAAGGTAATACTGGCCCCATAGAAATAGTTTGGAAGATTTTCTTCCATTTCTATTTTTTGAGACAACTTCAGAAGAATAGATATTAGTTCTTCTTTAAGTATTTGGTAGAATTTCCCTAAGAATCCATCTGGCCGGGTGCCTGGGTGGCTCAGTGGTTAAGCCGCTGCCTTCGGCTCAGGTCATGATCTCAGGGTCCTGGGATCGAGTCCCGCATCGGGCTCTCTGCTCAGCAGGGAGCCTGCTTCCTCCTCGCTCTCTCTCTGCCTGCCTCTCTACCTACTTGTGATTTCTCTCTGTCAAATAAATAAATAAAGTCTTTAAAAAAAAAAAAAAAAAAAAAAAAAGAATCCATCTGGCCCTGGACTCTTGTTTGTTGGGGAATTTTTGAAGACTGCTTCAATTACCTTACTGGTTATAGGTCTGTTTAGGTTTTCAGTTTCTTCCTGTTTCAGTTTTGGTAGGGATTCATCCATTCCTTCCACATCGCCTAATTTGTTGGCATATAGTTGCTCATAATATGTTCTTCTAATTGTATTTCTTTGGTGTTCATTTTGATCTCTTTCATACATAAGTTTATTAATTTGGGTCCTTTCTCTCTTCTTTTTGTTAAGTCTGTCCAAGAGTTAATCAATCTTATTTATTCTTTCACAGAACAAGCTCCTAGTTTTGTTGATCTGTTCTACTCTTCTTTTCATTTCTGTTTCATTGATTTCTACTCTAATCTTTATTATTTCTCTTCTTCTGCTGGGTTTAGTCTTAAACAACTAGGACCCAGCCTTTCTGACTAATTTTTCACCTCTTCACTTCTCTCTCCATCGCTGAGTAAAGTGTCTCCATCTGTGTGGCCTCTCCTACCCATTCAGCTAACATTTGTTTTGTTTTGTTTTGTTTAGGCTTCATCCTATGCATACATTTATTTTGGATACCAGGACTGCTTTGGCTTCCACACTAGAGATATGTAACCTTTTATTCACTTACTTTGGCTTTGGACATCTAGAGTTAGTCTATAACCCAGAAAAAACATTCTTGTCTTTTTTTTTTTTTTTTCTCCTCAAGCTCATACACATGTAGCTTTTATACCTAAAGGATTAAACCCCAAATATACTTTTACTTCCCATATTTTCCCATATAATTAAACATTCTCATGTATAATTTCCAATAATGGTATGGTAGCCTATCAACAAGATGTATACTAATTTAACTAAATCCCTGCTCTTTCATATTTGGAATGTTTCAATCATAGATAAATCTGTATAAATATTGTTATGATAAGTTTTGTTCCTGGGGGAAGGAGGAAGTTTTCTTTAAAATGTCAAACTAAGTCACCATCTGTCATTACCATCTCTACAAAATGCAGGGCACACCCTACCCATTTAAATTAAGGCCTCTGGTTATGCTTAAAGTACAAATATTAGAAAATGAACCTTAATTTATTGCTGTGATTTTCATGAGTTGATGAGATTTCAATGTAAGTTTCAAACACTCCTGCTCTCGTGGGTTAGAAACTACAGAAAGAAAAAAAAAAAAGGAAAAAAGGAATCTTAGACCTTTTGGTAGAGACCTCAGAGATCACTTTGCTTGTGTTAAGATGAGGAAACTGGCCCAGAAACTAGATCATATAGCTCATTGTTAGCAGGGCCCAGATGAAGCACATGTGTTCCTTTCTTCCTGCCAAACTGCCTCCCAACCTAATTACTTCTTCAAGTAAATTGAAGTGTTTGCTGTTAAAGGAGCCTGTGATCTTTACCTTGAATGAACTTAGTGGGCTGGCCTATGACATCTAGAAGGGGAGATGGCATCATGTTGCAGCCCCTACTTCTACCTCAACAGACCTTCCTAATTACTACATCTGTTTCTGAATCCAAAAAGGGTCTTAAAATATTTTTCAACTTTGGTTTCAGGCAGCCACATCAGTTGGTGAAGTTGGTTTATCAGCTAGGCTGTATTCATCACCAAACTGAACAATGTCTTAAAAATGTAGGTGACCTTTATATGTTTGTTGCTGTCCCCACAGCATGCCAGGAGTATAGGACACATTCCAGTCAATAATTGTGGCTCAGTACAGAAATGATTCTCAACTGGCAGACCATGTCCTCCCAGTTGGGAGTTAAAGGAGGAAGAACAACAACAATAACAAAAATAACAAAAAGGAAAGACTTCAAGATAGGGAAGGTGTAGAAAGGAGAAATGTATTTGAAAATGCTTTCTAGGTTTTTTTTTTTTAAAGATCTATTTATTTGACAGACAAAGATCACAAGTAGGCAGAAAGGCAGACAGAAAGAACGGAGGAAGCAGGCTCCCCGCTGAGCAGAGAGCCCGACGTGGGGCTCGATCCCAGGACCCTGAGATCATGACCTGAGCCAAAAGCAGAGGCTTTAACCTACTGAGCCACCCAGGCGCCCCTCTAGGTTATTTTTATGTCTGTACTTACCGCAGTTGCAAGGCACTTCTTGGCACCATTTATTGTTGAAAATTTCCTTGTGAAACTAGGAAATTTCGATTCAGGTACCTAATGCAGTGCAGAATGTGTGTCTCTGTGTGTGTGTAAATGTGACCATGTAATATATATAATGTGTCTGATTTCCCAAGACCTACATTTTTAAAGCTGAGGCATGTGGAACTTGAAGTAGAATACGATGATGCAGGTGCAGTAATATCACTATTCTCATTGTAATAATCATTTCCTTGCCCTGTGAGAGCTAAAGTCTGATACCTGGTAGTAAGTTCAGACTATTTTTCTGGACAGTAGAAGTAATAATTAGCAAGTGCGATGTTTATTTTAAAAGGGAATTAATACATTCTGAAAAATAAATGAAATCTAAAGATTTTTCTTTCCTATTGACCTTTCTTTTGCAGATATGTGACAGAAGCACAAAGAGTAGGCAATTGACTTTCAGAAGGTATCCTCTTATTAATTTATTTATTTTCAAAGATTTTATTTATTTATTTCACAGAGATCACAAGTAGACAGAGAGGCAGGCAGAGAGAGGAAGGGAAGCAGGCTCTTTGATGAGCAGAGAGCCCGATGTGGGGCTCGATCCCAGGACCCTGGGATCATGACCTGAGTTGAAGGCAGAGGCTTTAACCCAGTGAGCCACCCAGGTGCAAAATGCTGTGCAAAGATTCACTAGCAGTTGCACATATGAGTTTTGTCTTTTTTTTTTTTTAATTTTAAAAGATTTTACTTATTTGACAGAGATTACACGTAGGAAAAGAGGCAGGCGGGCGGGGGGAGGGGAAGCAGGCTCCCTGCTGAGCAGAGAGTCTGATGTGGAACTCCGTCCCAGGACCCTGAGACCATGACCAGAGCCGAAGGCAGAGGCTTAACCCACTGAACCACCCAGGCACGCTGTTTTTTTTTTTTTTTTTAAAAAAAAAGATCTGGTTTTACATTTTCAAAAGAGGTTCAGAGTCTGATACTGATTTACTAACAAATTTTTACAGTGATTCATTGGATTTTTATTGGGTATCAAGCTGTGTTGCTTACTTGGAACAACTAAGGTGAATAAGACATGGCTACAACCCTCAAGGGGCTTGAGCTCTAGAAGAAGAGTCAAAAAAGTAAAGAAGTAAAATAGAAAGTAAAGATTTCACAGGCATTGTTCTCGGTGAGTCATAGCTGTGACCTGTGCAGGAGGAATGTGTTGGTAAAAACCTGAACACGATTGGGCTTTTCCATGCCAGAACATACTTCTACAAGTCTACCTCACCTGCTTGGGAGAAGACGCAACCATTGTTTGCTCTGTACATAATCAAGTATTTTTTGGAAGGGCACCTGGGACTCATTTTTAGGATGGGATGACTTAGTATTCACCATGATATTCACTAAGCATTTTTTGATTCCCCTTGAGTGACACTTCTTGTCTTTCACAAGAATGACACTTTATCAGTATTTTATTAGAGAGTTTTATTTTTTCTTTTAATTAAGAAGACAAGTCAAAAATAGGAAATGCAGCTTGCTGAAGCCATGAATAGAAAATGAGTCTTTTGCTATCAGTGTTTAATTTGCTAAGTTAGCAAATTTAATCTCAAGATAATTTAAACATTAGTTAAAGCTGTCCAGCTTTATTTCATCCACCTTTTGGAAAAAATGCATCATTTTAATATTCATGCTGGTTTTCTACGAATTCAGATATAGTCATTAAAGGAAGTTTTCTTTTTTTAAGGTAAAAAATGTGTTTGCTTTTTTTTTTTTTAAAGATTTTTATTTATTTATTTGACAGAGAGATACAGGGAGAGTACAAGTAGAGCAGTAGGCAGAAGGGGAGGGAGAAGCAAGCTGTCCACTGAGCAGGGAGCCCAGTGGAGGGCTTTATCCGAGGACTTTGGGATCATGACCTGAGCTGAAGATGGCTGCTTAACTGACTGAGCCACCCACGTACCAATAAAAAAATGTTTTTTAAATGAGTTGTTGATACTTTGAAATGTTCTATTTTATAGAAAAGTAATTTGTATACATAGTTTAAAAAGTGAAATAGTGCTAGGAGATTTAGACTAAAAGGCTTCACTCTCTTGTACATCTTTCTTAGTTTCTCTTCAGAAATAATCATTTTGTACTCTTTTTGTAGTTTACACTGGTATTTGCCTTCTATATAAGAAAGTATGGGTTACTGCATTCTTTTGATTAATGTATTTTAAACGACTGTGATTTCCTATTATGGTATCTGATTTTTTTTTTCTTCTTTCCATTCTAAGATTCCTTCTTTCCTTTCTAAATTATTCCAAACAGATAAATTTTTTCTCAGGGCGTTCACAATGATGACTATGGATGACTATAGTCCCTGCTCCTCCATGTTTTTTTGTAGTGATTGCATTTCCTTTTTGTAAACCTTTTCGTTCTTCTTACATTTTTTATCAGTTTCTAAACCTCTGTCTACAGGTTTGAACTATAAATGTATGTCTACATTTTCAACTACTTTCAACTACTTTCTGAAATCTTTGAAAAAAGTCTCACAATTTAATATTTCTCCTAGACAAAACTAGGTAATGGATTGGCTTGTTTTTTCCTGGAAACATACCTCCTAAATGCTTCTGTTTTTATCTTGTGACTCCCCTGCTTTTCCAGATCGTAGGAAACCCCTTTGCTTCTCTTCCCTATTGGGGGAAGAGAGGGTCCCTATTTACTGCTCTACACCTATATTGTGATTAAGCATATCCTCCAGCACCTTCACGAGAAAAAATACAGTTTGCATATATTTTGGCTGAAAAATGTTTTCATTCTGCTATCACCTGTGACTTTGCTTTAATAAATAATTCTTAGATGGCAATTATTTTCCCTCAGAGTGGGGTTTCAAGGTGTGAATCAGCACCTCCCTTCTTGTCTATGCCCATCTGCAGGCACTTGGTTTAGAGCTTCCTCTGCCTAGGAAGTCATTTTCACTTGCCATATATTGTGTTGAGTGTTATGTCAGATTACTCTGTGGTATTCAGCCCAAGAAAGTGAAGACAGTGGATCCATGTCTTAACCATCTATACTTATACCTTTCTTTTCTTTTTTTTTTTTTTTTTTTAAAGATTTTACTTATTTATTTGACAGAGATCACAGGCAGGCAGAGAGGCAGGCAGAGAGAGAGGAGGAAGCAGACTCCCCACAGAGCAGAGAGCCCGATATGGGGCTTGATCCCTGGACCCTGGGATCATGACCTGAGCTGAAGGTAGAAGCTTTAACCCACTGAGCCACCCAGGTGCCCAGATACTCATTCATTTGAATACCTTTTATATGTAGTCATATATAATTATACATTTTACATATAGTTAGTAAAAGTATGTTTAGATTACTTATGCCATTTGTAAATAATTGGGAGTACTCTTATTTAAAATGGTGTAATGTGGCCCTTTGATAGTAATGCTTGATAAAAAAAAAAAAAAAAGATTAGTCATGTGGGTCTTGGGCAACTTACCAACAGAACATACACATAGTTTCTTTTCTGAATGGGATTTGAGCCCTTGAATGATTGAATCATTTCCTACCCTGATAAGCCCACTGATTCTATTTGTAGTATTTTATATACAAAATATCTGTACTTCATGGATAATCTTTTAAGCAGCAAGTCTTTCAATCTAATGTTTCTTGGCCAGGCACTTTTTTCTTTAGGTAGAACTATTAAAATTTATAAATTTTGTAACCTAGAAATAAAGGCAGTATTAATAGGAGGTTGTCTAAATGGCAAATGAAAGTCATCTAGATGTAGGGGAGGTAATGAGGATTTTTAAAAAGCCTAAGAAAGAGCTATCAGTAATAACCCCAAAAAAGATAAGGCCAATTGATGACCAACTGGGTATTTTGGGGAGTGGAATATCAAGTAGAAACCTATTGATTTCCTATAACCATGGTTGAGGAAAAAGGAAGAAAGGACTAATTAAATATTTAGAATAATTGTTTTGTGTCTTGTTATATTACACTATAATAATTTCTTAAGAATTGGCAGGTATGCAGAAGGTGGAGGGTATGGTCCGGGATGGCAGCCTAGCAAGATCCTAAATTCACCTCCTCCTGGAACACACTGAGTCTACAGCTACATATGGGATAATTCCTCTGAAAAAAAAACCTGAAAACTAGCTGAGCAGCTCCTTCATAAAAAGTAAGTTGCTGGGGCACCTGGGTGGTTCAGTGGGTTAAAGCCTCTGGCTTTGGCTCAGGTCATGATCCCAGGGTCCTGGGATCAAGCCCCACATTGGGCTCTCTGCTCAGCAGGGAGCCTGCTCCCCCCCACCCCCACCTGCCTCTCTGCCTTCTTGAGATCTCTGTCAAATAAATAAATAAAATCTTTAAAAAAAAGTAAGTTGCTATTGACTTAAAATAGACTGTTGTTTAGATAGGATCTTATGTATGAGCCTCATGATTACCACAAACAAAAACTGATAGCAGACACACAAAAGATAATGAGAAAAGAAATTAAGCATAGCATTAAAGAAATCAAACCAGAGGGGAAGAAAGCAAGAGAAGATGAAGGGAAAAGAGAGGAACTATAAAACAGCCAGGAAACAACAAAATAGCAATAAGTACGTACCTATCAATAATTACTTTTAATGTAAATGAACTAAATTTTACAATCCAAAGGCAGAGAGTAATTGAATGGATAAAAAAACAAAACAACGAAAAAGCAAGACTCCTGTATAGGTTGCCTATAAAATACTCACTACTGATGTAAGGAAACACAGGCAAAGTGAAGGGATAGAAAAACAAAATTCCATGCAAATGAAAACAAAAAGAAAGCTGGGGTAATTCTAGTTACTTCAGACAAAGTAGAATTTATTTTATTTTTAAAAAAGATTTTATTTATTTATTTGAACGAGAGAATGAGTGAGAGAACATGAACAGGGGCAGAGGGATAGGGAGAATCAGATTTCCTTCTGAGCACGGAGCTCAGTGCAGGGCTCAATCCCTGGACCCTGGGATCATGAGCTGAGCCAAAGGCAGAGGCTTAACTGACTGAGCCACCCAGGTGCCCCTAACAAAGTGTACTTTAAAACAAAGACTGTAATGAAGGTAAAGAAGGGCATTACTTAATGATAAAGGGGGTCAATCTAACAAGAGGATATGATATTTGTAAATATTTATGTATTCAAACATAAGAGCACCTAAATAAAGCAAATTTTAGCAGATCTACAGGGAGAAATTGACAGCAATACAATAATAGTAGGGGACATGATTACCCCACTTGTATCAATGGAGAGGTCATATAGACAGAAAATCAATAAAGAAGGATCTGCCTTTACTGGCAGATAGATGGACTTAATAGATAAAAAACATTCCATTCAGTCGCACCAGAATATGCATTTCTCTCAAATGCACATGGAACATTTTCTAGGATAAACAGTATGTTAGTCCATAAAACAAGACTCAATAAATTTGAGATTGAAATCATATGAAGCATTTCTTTCAGACCACAGTGGTATGAAACTAGAAATCAATTATAAGAAGAGAACTGGAAAGATCACAAGTATGTGGAGACTAAACAACATGCTACTGAGTAACCAATGGGTCAATAAAGAAATAAAAGTAGAAATCAGAAAAATACCTTGATACTAATGAAATGGAAATACAACGTACCAAAATCTATGAGGTACAGATGCTCAAAAGTTTATTGTTTGAAATCTGTACAAAAGCAGTTCAAAGAGGAAAGTTCATAGGATGCAAGCCTACCTCAAAAAACAAAAAACAAAAAAATCCAACAACAACAAGAAAATATGAAACAATCTTTATACTTAAAGGAATAACAACAAAAAAGAACAAATGAAGCCTAAAGTGAGTAGAAGGAAGGAAATAACAAAGATTAAAGTGCAAATAAGTGAAATAAGACTTAAAAGACAATAGAATAAATCAATGAAACTAAGAGCTGGTTCTTTGAAAAGATAAACAAAATTAATAAACATTTAGCTAGACTAACCAAGAAGAGAGACAGTTTAAATAAATACATGAAAGAAGTTACAAGTGATACCACAGATAAGGATCTTAAAAGACTACTTTCAACAATTATATATGAACAATTTGACAACCTAGAAGAAATAATTTCTTAGAAACATATAATCTCCCAAGACCGAATCATGAAGAAATACAAAATCTGAATAGACCAGTTACCTGTAAGGAGATTGACTCGATAATAAAAAACCTCCCAACAAATAAATGTCCAGAACCAGACAACTTAACTTTTAAATTCTACCAGACATTCAAAGATTTAATTCCCATCCTTCTCAAATTCTTCCAGAACACTGAAGAGAAGAGAATGCTCCCAAACTCATTTTACAAGGGCAGAATTACACTTATACAAAAACACTGCAACAAAAGGAAAATTTCAGGCTAATGTCTCTGATGAACATAGACACAAAAAGTCCTAACAGAATTCTTTACATAGTTTGTTCACAAGTTGAATTCAACAATACATTAAAAGGATCATACATCATGATTGAGATTTATTCCAGAGATGCAAGGATGATTCAACATCCACAAATCAATCAAGGTGATGTGCCACATTAACAAAATGAAGGATAAAAATTATATAGATGCAAAACAGGTCGACAAAATTCAACTTTATTTATTTATTTATTTGAGAGTGTGTGTATGTGAGTTCATACATGCTCATGGGAAGGAGGGACAGGAAGAGAAGAAGGAAAGGAAGAAGAATCTCAAACAGGCTCCATATTGGGTATTGAGACCAACAGACCTGGGGCTCAACCTCACAACCTGAGATCATGACCCGAACAGAAATTAAAAGTTAGACACTTAACAGACTGAGCCAGTCAGGTGCACTACCCCCTTTTAAAGAGAAATACTGATTTTAATTCACTACAAGGTAAACTCTAGGCATCTTTCATCTTTCAGCCTAAAAATTAGCAAAACTGTTGAAACAAGGCACAATTTTCCCCATACTTGTTACGTGGTTCCAGTTACAAAAAAAAAATATATATATATATATATATATATATATATATGAAAATGTTAAAACATAAAAATAGAAGTCTGTGATTTTTAAAAAAAGTGTTTAAAAAATTTCCCACAAAACCTGTCAGCGTTGTTCCTTATCCTACAAAATAGCACCAGTAAGATGAATAAAAGTGTTAAAAACCATTACGACAGCATTTCTGAAATGCAGTTTTTCCGACCTCCTGTTCCCCTAAAAAACAACTTCTCATGGAACACAAAAGGACTAAAAAAGTCTCTGGAGGGAAGGTCCAGCTTTTATTACAATTTTCCCCTGCATTCTCTTAGACGTAGGGAAGGTGCAAGGAATATGCTTGTGCCCTGGCTGTCACTAGTTCTTAGTTTAGAAAAAGGCTGAAGATTTGAAGTGTCATATTTCTCATGTGGGGACCTATGCCTACAGAGTAGTCTGGAGGGCAAATTTTGTGGGCAAGTGGGCATTCTTGCCGAAGGCTCCTCCTTTATTTCCTTCACGTGAGAAGGAGGGAGACAGTGAGGAGCCAGCCATACCTGTCTATATAATATACAGAAATTTATAACTCAGCCCACCTGTTCCTGAGCTCCCTAGAGGGAGAAACTGAAGGCACAAAGATGGATTTAGCTGAGGGTGGCCCTCCCCTAAGGTTTGTGGGGAAAAAAATATCCCTGAATGTGATGATGAGGTCATCCTTGCTGAAATCATCATTATGGAAAATACCCTACATGCCTCTACTGCAGGTCCCAGCCCTTTATACTGAGGCCAGGGGAATATGCTGGGTAAAATTCAAGAAAGACGTAAGGCATCACTTCCTCTTCTGCTAGCCCTAGAGAAAGAAAAGAAAAAATCCAGGGACCCTAAAATGTCCCTTAGCTAAATCGACATTTATTTATGATAAAAACTCAACAATGTGGAAATAGAGAGAATGTACCTCAATGTAATAAAGGCCATATATGACAAGCCCACACCTAACATCATACTCAGTGGTGAAAAGCTGAAAATCTTTCCTCTAAGATCATCAACAAGACAAGGATGTTTACTCCTACCACTTTTATTTAGCATAGTATTGAAAGTCCTAGCCAGAGCACTTAGACAAGAAAAAGAAAAGGCATCCAAATTGGAAAGGAAGTAAAACTGTCACAGTTTGCAGATGACACGATTTTGTATATAAAAAACCCTAAAGACTACCCACAGAAACTGAGAACTAATAAATTCAGTACATTTTCCAGGTACAAAATCAGAATGCAAGGATCTGTTGTATCTCTATATACTAACAATAAGCTATTAGAGAAATTAAGAAAATAATATCACTTACAATGATATCAAAAATAATAAATGCTTAGGAATAAATTTAGTCAAGGAAGTGAAAGATCTGTACGATGTAAACTATAAAACACTGACAGAAGAAATTGAAAAAGATATAAGAAATTGAAGAAATGGAAAGATTCTGTGCTCATGGATTGGAAGAATTAATATTGTTAAGATATTCATATTAATCAAAGCAATTTATAGATTTAATGCCACACGTATTGAATTCCAAAAACATTTCCACAGAAATAGAATAAATAATCCCAAAACTTGTGTAGAGCATGAATCACCTCAAATAGCCAAAGCAATCTTGAGAAAGAGCTGAAGACATCCATACTTTCTGATTTCAAGCTGTAGTAGAAGGCTGTAGTAATCAAAAACATTATGGTATTGGCATAAAAACAGACACATAGATCAATGGAACAGAACAGAGAGTCCAGTTATGAACTTACCCATGTATGGTCAGCTAATTTATGACAGAGAAGCCAAAAATATATAATGGGAAAATGATAGTCTCTTTAATAAATGGCATTAGGAAAACTGGCCAACCACATGCAAAAAAAAAAAAAAAAAGAAGAAGAAGAAGAAGAAGAAGAAGAAGAAGAAGAAGAAGAAACTAGACGATCTTATACACGCAAATTAACTTAAAATGTATTAAAGACTTGATTGTAAGACCTATAAATATAAACTCAACCCAAACCAACCAAACAAACAAACAAAAACCAGATGGTAAATTCCTTGACATTGGCCTTGACAATGATTTTTTGGATCTAACTTTAAAAGCAAAGGCAATGAAAGCAAAAATAAACAAGCAGGACCACCTCCAACAAAGCTTCTGCATAGCAAAGGAAATCATCAACAGAGTGAGAAGGCAGCCTACTGAATGGGAGAAATATTCACAAATCATATATATAATAAGTGGTTAATATTCAAAATATATAAAGAACTCCTACAACTCAACAGCAAAAAGCCAAAAAAAAAGATTTTAAAAAAGGCAGAGAATCTGAGTAGACATTTTTCTGAAGAAGACCTACAGTTGGCCAACAGGCACAGGAAAAGATCACTAATTATCAGGGAAATGCAAATCAAAACTCCAATTAGATATCCCATCATATCTGTTAGAATGACTATTCTCAAAAGGTATAGAGAAAAAGAAACCCTTGTGCACCATTGGTAGGAATGCAAATTGGAGCTGCCACTATAAAAAGGAGTATGGAGATTACTCAAAGAATTAAAAATAGAACTATGTATGATTTCCACTTCCGGCTATTTATATAAAGAAAATAAAACACAAATTTGGAAAGATAAATGCAACCCTAAGGTCATTGCAGCATTATTTACAATAGCCAAGATATGGCAACAACCTGTGTCCATCAAAGGCTATATGTATATATATATATATAACTTGATCGTAAGAAAGAATGACATCTTGCAACTTGTGATAACATGGATGGACCTTGAGGGTGTTTTGCTATGTAAAATAAGTCAGAAAGACAAATACTGCATGAATTCACTTACATATGGAACCTAAAAACAAATTAAACAAAACTCATGGATATAGAAAACAAAATGGTTGCCAGAGGGGAGGGGGTTTGAGGGGGTGATGACATGGGTAAAGAGGTACAAACTTCCAGTTATAAAATAAATGTCATGGGGTTGTAATGTACAGCATGGTGATTATAGTTAATAATATTGTAGTACATTTTTATAAGTCACCCAGAGGATAAATCTTAAAAATTCTCATCACAAGAAAAAAAGTATATAACCATATGAAGATGGATGGTAACTAGATTCATTGTGGTGATCATTTCTATGTGTGTGTGTGTGTGTGTGTGTGTGTGTGTGTGTGTATCAAATCATCATGTTCTGCTCCTAAAACTAATATAGTGTTGTATGTCAATTATGCCTCTTTAAAAAAGAAAGAATCGGCAGGTAAGATAAGCCTGTTTACTGAAAGATAAGCTTGTCATCTTGTGACTTTTCATCTATACAATAAGTCACTGAACCTACTTTGGATAGTAAATAATCTATAGAAAATATCATATTCAGGTGGTTATCTCTATGGAATATCTTAAATATCATATAATAATTTTTGAAGGAAAGGAATCCATAAAACAAAAAAGAGGAATTTAAGAGTTAAATTTGTCTTTAATGGGACCATCCCAACTAAAATTGTCAGCATGTGCTGAATGTCAGGAAATCTTGAATTAGAATCTTGATCCTGAGCCATTTCCTTCTTTTGTTTTGAACCTTTTCCAAAATTTTGTTCCTTTATAAATCATTTCCATTTGTAGGTGATCTTCAGGATCTCTAAAAATAGCACACTACTTCAGTTGTCTTGTTTAAAATGTTGCATCACATGTAAGCAAAAGTGCTACAGAACTGGAGCTCAGAGTTTTTCCCTCCTGATTATCAGATTTTCCTTTTTCTCCGTTTTATATTTGAGTGTTTTCTTCTTACCATTCTGTCACCAGATATTTTTAATAGTTTTTTTTTCTTATTGTAAGTTGTCTGCCTCCATCTCTCTCTTTTCTTTAAGTTTTTATTTCAATTCAAGTTAGTTAACAAATGGTGTAATATTAGTTTCAGGGGTAGAATTTAGTGACTCATCATTTGCTTACAATACTGGGTGCTCATCACAAGTGCCCTTCTTACACCCCATCACAGATTTAACCAGATTTAACCCACCTTCCCCTCCACCCCACCACTTCCTGTCCAGCAACCCTCAGTTTGTTCTCCTTAGTAAAGAGTCTGTTTTATGGTTGACCTGTCTCTTCCCCCCTACCCCATGTTCCTCTGTTTCATTTCCTCCATCTTTTTCCTATGTATTGAACAGAAGATTGATTGTGTTGTCATTTACTTACTTTTTTTTTTTTTTTTTTTTTTGCTTTTGCCAGACTTCCATTTACCTTGATACTACCATTTGTCTGCTTTGCTTTGTTTTTGTACCCATTGGCATCTGTTCAGTGACATTCAGTCTCAAATATCTGATCTTCAGTACTCTCATTTTCTAGCTTTGTCATCCAAGAGGAAAATGTATTTCACAGGACTCTTGGAATTGTCTACTTTTGTAAAGCTATCTGAAGCCTACTTTAGTAAGAGCAATAATACTTTTTTAAAAAATTTCCCTATAAATTATTGGTTTTCATTCTTTCTTCCCTACCCTTCTCCCCAGATTTTGGGTTTTACTTCAACATTTACTCAATGTAGCTATCAAATAATTGCTAAATTTTTACTTTGTTTCTGGTGAAAATCAATAATCCTTTGGCTCTTATTACAGAACTGTGATCTAATTTACATACCTCCTTAAAGCTAGGACTATGTAGTGATCCTGGCAGTGAATGCTTTCTTGCTGCATGCCCTACCATGACCAGACACCATTTTCATTGCTTCACATGTGCTAAATAATTCTCAGAGCAGCCTTAATTTCCTCACTACTATTTTTGTCCATTTTTAAAGTGGGACAGGCTCTGAGAGGTTAAGTAATAAAGGAATCTTCAAGAGTTCCAATGCAAGATGGATGAAACAGAAATATAACCCATGTAGAATAATGTCCAGGTTCATCGCTGATGGCCTGGCTGAAATAGATAACTATGGTTTTTCCCCTATATGCTTTAAAATATGAAAGTAATGTGATTTTAGTATGCCTGCATTTGAGAGAGGACAGTGGCCTGTATATACTTCTTTTGCCTCTGATCTTATAAAATTCATTTTTATCCTTTCATAATATGGGTCATTTCAGAGAAGATTTTTGCTTACTAGGTAAAATATGCTAGTAATAAAAATACATAAAAGAGGAAAAATCTGTCCCATCTAGTGAAAAAAGAACATTAAACAATTTGGAGAAATATTTAAGTGCGGGGCTATCTGGATTTTGCAAAAAATCCAGAACCAAGTTTTTAATGTTATAGGCTTGAGTTGTCATTATCCTTGGAGAAAGATAGGCGTATTTGTTTTTTGCATTATGAGTACAGCCAGTTTCACTGTGGCATTGATGGAGTTTGCTGGCTTCAGCTGCTGGGTTTTTGCTATTATTAAGATAAGAACTGATGCAATCATACAGAAACTCTTGGTATTTATGTAGATGTACTCTATGGCTTGAAGGATTCTGCTCTCCCTAATTTCAAATCACTGCTAGGCATGGTTGGGTCAGTACAATGTTCCTCAATTTCTTGGAGCTTTGCTACATATTTCTGCCACATAAAAGTCAAGGATGTATTAAATTAAATCACCCATCTCTTGATAATAAGATCGGTGACTACCACTCTTATATCAGAGCATACTCTCATATCCACAACTGAAGATATCAAGCATTTCTGTCTCTACCAGAACAAATTTAAGTATTTCCTATACAAATTTGAAATAGAAAATTTTTCCAAATATTTATGTTTATTTTATATAATTAAGAACATGGCATTGAAAACATTTCTTCTTAATAATGAGGGGTTCTTTTTGACTTGTATATCATTGCTGACCATGGTGACTCTAAAATCAGAATTTAATAATATTTTTGATTCATGAGAAAAGATAGCATGTGTTTTGCTCTCTGTAGCAACCTTGGTTCTGCAGAGGAAGTGGTAGTAAAAAATTCATTTTTTTGGTGAGTACACTAAACAGATGTGAATCAGAAGACACATGGGAAGGAAATATATATTCTTGTGAGCACCATTTTTGTAAAGTCTCATTTTTCAATAACCACACTTTATATCCCTGTCCTTTACAGTATTTTATAATTTCTAATATCACATAAAATAAATTTACACTTTCCTCTTCAAGTCAGCAGTTGTAGGTTCTGCTATCAATCCCTCAAGCTAAAGTATATTTTGTGGTTTGAAGCAGCATGATATAGTAGCAACAGCATTAGACCAGGAGCCAAAGTTCTGGGTTGACGTCCCACTGGGCCATTTACTGTCAACCAGTACAAGGCCTTTCAGAGTCTCGTTTTTTGACCTATGTCAAAAAAAAGTAGTCTTTTACTATCCCAGAGTGGCTTTGTATATCAAGTAATAATGCATGTGTAAATTGTTAGGTCCTCTGTAGATGTAAGGAATTATAATTTAGGAGGCTTCTGACAACATACTAGCTTTTCTAAATTCAGGTTTATTCTTTTGGGGGGAAAATAGCTGATAGATGTACTTGACCAAGGCAGACAAAGTTATTGGCTGTCAAAAGAAATGGGAAGGGTTTTTGACATCAAATAAGTCTGATATTTTAGAGATGAATAGTACTTCCAGAAGTTCTCCAGTTCCAAGATATACATTTACAATAATTATAATATTATTGTCAAATTATTTACAACCTATCTAAATTTGAAATATTTTATAGATGCCATGTAACCCAAGGTAAATCAAATGAATGATACCTTTAATAAATGCCTTCTACTCTATTAAAATTATGGAATATTTCTGTTGTACATACAACTATGATGCAGGTCTGATAATAGCTTAGATTATTATTCTTTCTTCATATGATTCTAAGGTAGTAGTTATTTATTGAAAAATCTTATTTACATTTTTAAATAAGGAGATATCATTCAATGAATATGTTTTATTTCTAAGGCTCATAATTTTTTTACAACAGAATATAAAGGATATTTTCTTGAGTTATTCATAATTATATAATCTTTGTGGTATAAGAGAATCACAAATTGCAATCAAGTTTAATCTTTACATTGGAGTCTCAATCATGAATGGATTCAGTATCTCCTTCAAGAATTAGAAAGAGAAGTTTAAGTGGGATAGAATATTAAGTTCACAAAGTAATCACAGGAAAGGGATCTAAAATATGTATGTAGTCTGAAGTTTTGTTCTTTACAGTGTAATAAAAATATGTGAAATCAGAACTTAGCTATGAACTTGTAAACTTGCAAAAAACTATAAGATTTCAGGAAATATATTCTGAAGAGTAGTCAGAAAGCAAAGGTCAGTTCAGTATGACTAACATAGAGATGGTAAGTGATTACCAAGAATGTTTTTCTTTTTTTCCTTGTTTTTCTTCCTTCTCTCTCTCTCTTTCTTTCTTTCTTTCTTTCTTTTTCTTTCTTCTTCCTTTCCTTTCTTTTTTCTTATGATTCTTTAATGAAGGAAAACATTCCATCCATAAACATTATTCTCCTCAAAATAATCTCCAAAAGAATAAGCCTTTCATTAAGATTTTTACATTAATCAAAAAGTCTTTACACTGTATTTACTTTTTATATTATAAATGTGTATCTGTGAAAAAGCATTGTTTCTTAAGTAAATATTTACCTGATGTCCAGGTCTACTACTAGTCATATGTAGGCTCTATAGAATTAAAGATGAGAAGACACAGTTTTTGATTCATGAAGATAAGTTTTCCCAATTTAAACAAGTTTAGGAATCATTTTAAAAAGCAACAAAATTTTAAAATTTAAGACAACACCAAATTGCATTTTCCCACTTATCTAACATGGGAGGGTGTATGTGTGTCAGTTACATATCACTGTAATAAAACTTATTGGCTTTTGGCTTAAAAACTGGGTCATATTTCATGAAGCTGGGGCTTGATTAGATTCACTTGAATGGTTCTGTGCAGTTTGGTATCAGCTGAGATTGCAGATACTGTAGATTTGACTGGGTTGGGTCCTTTAATACAAATTGCTTATATGACTGGCAGTTGGTATTGACTACACAACCCCCTTGTGTCTTTGTTCTTCTCCATATGGCCTCTCAACTTAGATTTGGTTTAGACTTCTAAGGACATTCCAGCTGACTTCCAAAAGAGAGTAGTATTTTAAGCAGTGAAGGAAGAAAGTTCTCTTGAAGCAAAATCTCTTGAAGTCTGGTCTCAGTAGTTACACATTATCATTCTGCATTTGATCGATTGAAGCCTATCATAGGGTCAGTTCAGATCCAGGGGAAGGGAAATAAAGCCCACATCTCAATGGAATGAAGGATTGAAGAATTTATAGCCATCTTTAATCCATGCCGGGGAGACAATTCTCCATGTTTGGTGAGAAATTGTCATGGCATCCTAAACATTATTTCAGATTCTGCCATTACTTAGATTACTTGCTTTTTCAAAACATCCTTGTTCATTGCTTATTGATTTAAAACAGGGTTCATATACATAGAACATTATGATTTTGGGGAGCCACATGAGTCGTTCAGTCGGTTAAGCATCTGACTCTTGATTTTGGTACACGTCATGATCTCGGGGTCATGAGACTGAGCCCTGCTGCCAGAATCCACACTCAGCATGGAGTCTGCTAGAGATTCTCTTTCCCACCCACTTGTACTCTCTAAACAAACAAATAAACATTGTAACTTTTTGATGTGGCACATAGCTTTGGAAAAATATGTGTAAATGCTGCAGAGTACTTCATCAGTACATTAAAACAGAAGAAAAAACATATATTTTTTAAAGGTTTAATTTATTTATTTGACACAGAGACAGATTGAGCACCAGCAAGGGGGAGTGGCAGGCAGAAGGAGAAGGAGAAGCAGGCTTCCCGCTGAGCAGAGAGCTGGGTGTGGAGCTTGAGAGAAGGAGAGAAGGAGAAAGAGAGAAAGAGAAGCAGGGTTCCTGCTGAGCAGAGAGCTGGATGTGGGGTCCAGGGATTATGACTCCAGCTGAAGGCAGATGTCTAGCGGATACCTAACTGACTGAGCCACCCAGGCACCCCCAAAACTTAAATTGTTTATGCTCATTGTTTGGTTAGACTTGGTGGGCTGACAGAAATTTTGATTACTGTTACACCTGCTCTTCATAGCAGAGAATTTTAGTTGTTGCCTATTATAATTCATTCTCTTCTCCTTCCTTAGTATAGACTTATAATCTTTTAGCCTAACTAAAAGACTGCATTTCCAGGTGTCCATTGCAGTTAGCTGTGTGATTAAATACTAATGGTCAATCACAAGAAGTATTTGCTTTACAAGAGCCTTCTTGTCTTCTTTCATCTTACTGTTCTAAGTGGTTAGGTTTGCTACACAAGGAAGACACCCAGATATCAGGGACTAGGAAGCCAAAATGATTGTGGTTCCCAGATGACATTGTGGAGAGCCTATACCTGCTCAGAACTGCCAACCTCAGGATTTTTTTTATTAACATATATTATTAACATATATTTATCATATAATAAAAATATTATTTTTTATTAACATATAAAATATTAGTTAATATTTTTTATTAACATATTTTTTATTAACATATATTAATTCACAGGTCTGTGAATTGTCAGGTTTACCCTTCATAGCACTCACCATAGCACATACCCTCCCCAATGTCCATAACCCCACCACCCTCTCCCTATCACTTCCCCCTGACAACCCTCAGTTTGTTTTGTGAGATTAAGAGTCTCTTATATTTTGTTTCTCTCCCGATCCTATCTTGTTTCATTTGTTCCTTTCCTACCTCCCAACCCCCCAAATGTGCCTCTCAACTTCCTCATATCAGGAAGATCATATAATTGTCTTTCTCCAATTGACTTATTTTACTGAGCATAATACCTTCTAGTTCCATCCATGTCATCGCAAAAGGCAAGATTTCATTTCTTTTGATGGTTGCATAGTATTCCATTGTATATATATATACACCACTTCTTTATCCATTCATCTGTTGATGGACATCTAGGTTCTTTCCATAGTTTGGCTATTGTGGACATTGCTGTTATAAACATTTGGGTGGTTACACATGCCCCTTTGGATCACTACATTTGTATCTTTAGGGTAAATACCCAGTAGTGCAATTGATGGGTCATAGGATAGCTCTATTTTCAACTTTTTGAGGAACCCCCATGCTGAGTGGTTGCACCAGCTTACATTCCCACCAACAGTGTAGGGGGGTTCCCCTTTCTCTGCATCATCGCCAGCATCTGTCATTCCCTGACTTGTTGATTTTAGCCATTCTGACTGGTGTGAAGTGGTATCTCATTGTGGTATTGATTTGTATTTCCCTGATGCCGGAGCCTGACGTGGAGGACATTTTCAGACACATGAAAATCCACATCACCTGGATGTCTTCTTGGCAGAAATGTCTATTCATGTCCTCTGCCCATTGATTGGATTATTTGTTATTTAGGTGTTGAGTTGGTAAGTTCTTTATAGATTTTGGATACTAGCCCTTTATCTGACATGTCGTTTGCAAATATCTTCTCCCATTCTGTCAGTTGTCTTTTGGTTTTGTTTACTGTTTCCTTTGCTGTGCAAAAGCTTTTCATCTTGATAAAATCCTAATAGTTCATTTTTGCCCTTGCTTCCCTTGCCTTTGGCGATGTTCCTAGGAAGATGTTGCTGCGGCTGAGGTCGAAGAGGTTGCTGCCTGTGTTCTCCTCAAGGATTTTTGATGGATTCCTTTCTCGCACTGAGGTCCTTCATCCATTTTGAGTCTATTTTTGTGTGTGGTATAAGGAAAGGGTCCAGTTTCATGTTTCTGCATATGGTTGTCCAATTTTCCCAACACCATTTATTGAAGAGAGTGTCTTTTTTCCTTTGGACATTCTTTCCTGCTTTGTTGAAGATTAGTTGACCATAGATTTGAGAGTCTATTTCTGGACTCTCTATTCTATTCCATTGATCTATGTGTCTGTTTTTGTGCCAGTACCATACTATCTTGATGATGACAGTTTTGTAATAGAGCTTGAAGTCTGCAATTGTGATGCCACCAACTTTGACTTTCCTTTTCAACATTCCTGTGGCTATTCGAGGTCTTTTTTGGTTCCATATAAATTTTAGGATTATTTGTTGCATTTCTTTGGGAAAAAAGGATGGTATTGTGATAGGAATTGCATTGAACATGTTAAACATGTAGATTGCTTTAGGTAGCATAGACATTTTCATAATATTTGTTCTTCCAATCCATGAGCATGGAACATTTTTCCATTTCTTTGTGTCTTCCTCAATTTCTTTCATGCATACTTTATAGTTTTCTGAGTACAAATTCTCTGCTTCTTTGGTTAGGTTTATTCCTGGGTATCTTATGGTTTTGGGTACAATTGTAAATGGGATTGACTCCTTAATTTATCTTTCTTCTGTCTTGTTGGTGTAGAGAAATGCAACTGATTTCTGTGGATTGATTTTATATCCTGACACTTTACTGAATTCCTGTACAAGCTCTAGCAGATTTGGAGTAGAATCTTTTGTTTTTTCCACATAAAGTATCATATTATCTGCAAAGAGTGATAGTTTGACCTCTTCTTTGCTAATTTGGATGCCTTTGATTTCTTGTTGTTGTCTGATTGTTGAGGCTAATACTTCTAGTACTATGTTGAATAGCAGTGGTGATAATGGACATCCCTGCCATGTTCCTGACCTTAGCAGAAAAGCTCTCAGTTTTTTTTTCCACTAAGAATAATATTCACTGTGGGTTTTTCATAAATGGCTTTGATGATATAGAGGTATGTACCATCTATCCCTACACTTTGAAGAGTTTTGATCAAGAAAAGATGCTGTACTTTGTCAAATGCTTTTTCAGCATCTTTGAGAAAATCATATGTTTTTTGTTCTTTCTTTTGTTAATGTATTATATCACATTGATTGGTTTGCAGATGTTGAACCAACCTTGCAGCCCTGGAATAAATCCCACTTGGTCCTGGTGAATATACTTTTAATATACTTTTGGATCCTATTGACTAGTATTCTCGTAGAATTTTTGCATCTGTGTTCATCAAAGATACTGGTCTGTAATTCTCCTTTTTGATGGGGTCTTTGTCTTGTTTTGGGATCAAGGTAATGCTGGCCTCATAAAACGAATTTGGAAGTTTTCCTTCCATTTCTATTTTTTATAACAGTTTCAGGAGAATGGGAGTTAATTCTTCTTTTAATGTTTGGTAGAATTCTCCTGGGAAGCCATCTGGCCCTGGGCTCTTGTTTTTTGGGAGATTTTTGATGACTGCTTCAATCTCCTTACTGGCTATGGGTCTCTTCAGGTTTTCTATTTCTTCCTGGTTCAGTTGTGGTAGTTTATATGTCTCTAGGAATGCATCCATTTCTTCCAGATTGTCAAATTTGCTGGCATATATTGCTCATAATATGTTCTTGTAATTGTTTGTATTTCTTTGGTGTTGGTTGTGATCTCTCCTCTTTCATTCATGATTTTATTAACTTGGGTCCTTTCTCTTTTCTTTTTGATCGTTCTGGCCAGGGGTTTATCAATCTTGTTAATTCTTTCAAAGAACCAGCTCCTAGTTTCATTGATTTGTTCTACTATACTTTTGGTTTCTATTTCACTGATTTCTGCTCTGCTATTTATTATTTCTCTTATTCTGCTGGGTTTAGGCTTTCTTTGTTTTTCTTTTTCTAGCTCCTTTAGATGTAGGTTTAGGTTGTGTATTTGAGACCTTTGTTATTTCTTGAGAAAGGCTTGTACTGCTATATATTTTCCTCTCAGGACTGTCTTTGCTGTGTCCCAAAGATTTTGAATTGTTGTGTTTTCATTATCATTTGTTTCCATGAATTTCTTTGAATTCTTCTTTAACTTCCTGGTTGACCCATTCATTCTCTAATAGGATGCTCTTTAGCCTCCATGTATTTGGGTTCTTTCCAGCTTTCCTCTTGTGACTGAGTTCTAGTTTCGGAGCATTGTGTCTGAAAATATGCAGACATGTGCAGCATGTGTCTGAAAATACGCAGGGAATGATCCCAATCTTTTGGTACTGGTTGAGACCTGATTTGTGACGCAGGATATGATCTATTCCATGTGCACTAGAGAAGAATGTGTATTCTGTTGCTTTGGGATGGAATGTTCTGAATATATGTGATGTTATATCCATCTGATCCAGTGTGTCATTTAAGGCCTTTATTTCCTTGTTAATCTTTTGCTTGGATGACCTGTCCTTTTCATTGAGGGCGGTGTTAAAGTCCCCTACTATTATTGTATTATTGTTGATGTGTTTCTTTGATATTGTTATTAATTGGTTTATGTAATTGGCTGCTCTCATATTGGGGCATAGATATTTAAAATTATTAGGTCTTCTTTTTGGACAGGCCCTTTAAATATGATACAGTGTCCTTCCTCATCTCTTAGTAGAGTTTTTGGCTTAAAAATCTAATTTATCTGATATAAGAATTGCCACCCCAGCTTTCTTTTGATGTCCATTAGCACAGTAAATTGTTTTCCACCTCCTCACTTTAAATATGGAGGTGTCTGTGGGTCTAAAGTGACTCTCTGGCAGACAGCATATCAATGGGTTTTGTTTTCTCTTTTAAATCCATTCTGATACCTGGTTTGTTCTGATTGGGGCACTTAGCCCAGTTACATTCAGGGTAACTATTGAAAGAGATGAATTTAGTGCCATTGTATTGCCTGTAAGGTGACTGTTAACTGTATATTGTCTCTGTTCCTTTCTGGTCTGTTTCTTTTAGGCTCTCTCTTTGCTTAGAGGACCCCTTTCAGTATTTCCTGTAGGGCTGGCTTGGTGTTTGCAAATTCCTTTAATTTTTGTTTGTTCTGGGAGCTTTTTATTTCTCCTTCCATTTTTCAGTGACAGCCTAGCTGGATATAGTATTTTTGGCTGCATGTTTTTCTCATTTAGTGCTCTGAATATATCATGCCAGCCCTTTCTGCTCTGCCATGTCTCTGTAGAAAGGTCTGTTGCCAATCTAAATTTCTACTGTTGTGTGTTACAGACCTATTGTTCTGAGCTGCTTTCAGGATTTTCTCTTTGTCAGTGAGCCTTGTAAGTTTTACTGTTATCTGACATGGTGTGGACCTATTTTTATTGTTTTTGAGGGGGGTTTTCTGTGCCTCCTGCATTTTGATGCCTTTTTCCTTTGCCAAATTAGGGAAGTTTCCTGATATCATTTGCTCCAGTATACCTTCTGCCCCCTCCCTCTTTCTTCTTCTTCTGGGATCCCAATTATTCCAATATTTTTTCATTTTATGGTATCACTTATCTCTCAAATTCTCCCCTAGTAGTCCAGTAGTTGTTTGTCTATCTTTTCCTCAGCTTCTTTATTCTCTGTCATTTGGTCTTCTATATCACTAATTCTCTCTTCTGCCTCATTTATCCTAGCAGTAAGAGCCTCCATTTTTTATTGTACCTCATTGATAGCTTTTTTTAAATTTCAACTTGGTTAGATTTTAGTTCTTTCATTTGTCCAGAAAGGGATTTTATTTCTCCAGAAAGGGATTCTCTAATATCTTCCATGCTTTTTGCGAGTCCAGCTACCACATTGAGAATCGTCATTCTGAACTCTAGATCTGACATATTACCAATGTCTGTATTGATTAGGTCCCTAGCCATTGGTACTGCCTCTTGTTTTTTTTTTTTTTTTTTTTTTTTTTTTTTTTGGTGAGCTTTTCCACCTTGTCATTTTATCCAGGTAGGAGTAGTTGAATGAGAGAAGGAAATACTAAAAGGTAGTGGCAACCCCAGAAATATATATAATAACCAAATCGGAAGACACCCAAAACACCCAAAACCAGGGAGGGGGAGGGAGGAAGAAAGATGGAAGGAAAGAAAAAATATATATATATATACACATATATGTGTATATATATATGTATATAAAATGATCTGGTGAATAGAACAGAGTCACACACTTGTTTTTGGGTGTATTTTGATTCCTTAGAAGAGTCTGCCTCTCCATATATAAAGAAATAAAAACTAGTATATATACAAAAATAAGGGTAAACACAATGAAGGGATGGACTATGATTATAAGGATGAAAATTTAAAAGATTCTTAAAAAAAGTAATTGATATGATAAGAAGTTGGTTGAAAAAAAGAAAAAAAAGGAGAGAATATGATCAGGCTGGGGACTAGAACAAAGCCATGTGCTAGATTTAAGATATATTTTTATCTGTTGAAGAAACTGTATCCCAAAATTTTAAAGGAAAAAAAACCTATATCTATAACAAAAATAATCTTAAATACAATGAAGTGATAGAATAAGACTATATGGACATTGGGGAGGGTATGTGCTTTGGTGAGTGCTGATTCACAGACCTGTACTCCTGGGGATAAAAATACATGTTTATAAAAAATAAAAAAATTAAAAAAAAAAAGAAGAAGACTTTAACAATGAAAATGTAAAAAGAGTTTTAAAAGGGTATTGATAAATTAAAATAGTTAAAAAAGGTTAAAATAGGAAAGAGGAAAACTAAAAAAAATAGAATAAGAAAAAAATAAAATCAAAAAAATTTAACTTTGAAAGATTAAAGTATCATGGGAAAAAAGCCATGAATTCTATGTGTTGCATTCTCCTAGCTCTGGAGTTCCACAGTTCTCATTGATTCTTGAACTTGTTCATACTAATCTTCTGGGAGAGGCCCTCTTGCAGTGATTCTCAAATGTATTTGCCTGTGGTAGAATTGCACTGCCCTTGCCAGGGACCAGGCCAAGTAATCTGCTTAGGTTCACTTTTGGGAGTTTTTGTTCACTGCAGGCTTTCCATACACTTTGGAGGACGGGTATGAAAATGGTGGCTTCCCAATCTCTGGCCCTATAGGAGCTGAGCACTTGGGGTCCCTCCCTTGGGAGGGTAAAGCTCTCAATCACTCCCGCCTCCCAGTTTCCAGCCACATTCCATGCTAACCTGGTCTGTGACCGGGAGTTTCTGTTTCTGGCCCACGGCCCCATTTGGAGTGTCCAAACCCAGCAGATTCCTGCAGTATGCTCCCACACTGCTCCCCTCAGAGGAGTAAAGAGGGGGTTCTCCCTGGATCTGCCACTTGTGGGGTCCCTGCTCGAAGAGCAATCATCTGACTGTACCTTGGATCATGGTTTAAATAACCCAGAGCCGAGATCCCACTTCTCAGTTCCATCTCTGCAGCTGCTTTCCTGCTCTGATACCTAGGAGCTCTGCCACACTCAGACACCCCTGGTCTTTTTGTGACCCCTGTGGGTCTTGAGACCACACTGTCCCTGCAAGGGCTCTATCCCCTGCTTAGCCTCTGGTATGATGTCCCTCAGTGGAGCAGACTTGTAAGAATTCCAATTTTGTGCTCCACTGCTCTACTGCTTGCCAGGAGGCAGCCCTCCCCACAAGGTCTGTCTTCCTGGATATCACCTCAGATTCACTTCTCCACAAATCCTACCTTCCAAAAAGTGCTCAATTTCTGTTCCTAGAATTACTGTTTTTCTCTTTAATCTCCTGTTGAGTTTGTAGGTGTTCAGAATTCTTTGATAACTATCTAGTTGAACTCCTGGGACCCGATGATATTTAGGTCTCCTACTCCTCTGTCATCTTGCCCCTCCCTGCTAAATTTATATTTAAGTAGTTCTTTTTCTTTTAATGTTATGGAAAATGTAATTCTTTTCTTAACTTCCTTTCCTCATTTTTTTACTGTTAAGGTATAGAAATACAACTGACTTCTATATACTGCTTTTGTATCCTGCAACCTTTTTAAACTCATTTTTTAGCTTTAATAGTTTATCTGTGGCTTTGTTATAATTGTCTATACTCAAGATAATTTTATATGTGAATAGAGAAAGTTTTACTTATTCCTTTCCATCTGGATGCTTTTCATTTTTATAATGACTGATTAATTGATTGACTGCCTGATTGCCCTAGGTAGAAATGCTATTACAGTTTTGAATTGAAGTGGCTAGAGTGGACATACTTATCTTGATCATAAAGGGAAACCAGTCTTTCACCATTAAGTATGATCTTATTCACAGGTATTTAATAGCTGCTCTTTATCAAGTTGAAGAAATTTCCATCTATTCCTAGTTTTCCAGGTGTTTTTGTAATGAAAAGATTTTGATTTCTGTCATTTTTTTTCCCATCTAGTGAGTTGATCATATAGTGTTTATTCTTATTCTATTAATATTATATATTACATTGATACATTTTAGTATATTTCAAGACCCTTTCATTCCTAGAATAAATTCCACTTAGTCATAGTAAATAATCCTTTTTATATATTGCTGGATTCCTTTTGCTAATATTGTGTTGATGGATTTTGTGACTATATTCATAGAAGATATTGGCTTGCAGTTTTCTTTTTTGGTGATGTCTTTGTCTGGTTTTGGTGTCAGGGTAATCCTGGCTTTATAGAAGCAATTTTGGAAAAAATTTCCTCCTTCTACATTTTTTGGAAGCATCAGTAAAAGATTGGTATTAATTTTTCTCTAAATGTTAGGTAGAATTCACCAATGAAGCCATCTGTGCCTGGGCTTATTCTTTGTTTTTGGTTACAAATTTAATTTCTTTTTCTCATTATGGGTCTGTTCAGATTTTTGAACAATTTTTTCATGAATTAGTGTTAGTTTATATTTTTCTAAGAATTTGTTTCATTTAGGTAATCAATTTTTCTTGGCACACAGTTCTTCTTAGTATTCTCTTTAAATCTTTTTTATTTATGTAAACTCAAAAATAATGTTCCCTCTTTCATTTCTGATGTCAATAATTTTAGTCTTCTCTCTTTTATTATTGGCCAGTCTAAGAAAAGTTTTGCCAATTTTGTTGATCTTTTCAAAGAACCAACTTTTGGGCTTATTGATTTACTGTTTTATTTTTCTATTGTCTCACTAATAACTATTCCAATATATATTATTTCTTTTTGTTTGCATTTCTTCTTCTAGTTTCTTCATGTGCAAGGGTAAGTTGTTGATTCAAAATTTTTTTAAATATAGAAATGTAGAGCTATAAATTTCCTTCAAAGAACTTATTTGTTTTATCACATAAATTTTGGTACATTGTATTTCCATTTTTATTAATATAAAATATTTTCCAATTTCTCATGTGATTTCTTTATCAATCCTTGGTTATTTAGGAGAATATCTATTTTTGATGTTGGATTATGAGATAAAAAGGGGAAAAGTAGATGCAGAATGTGAATTTTTATAATTTATAGTGTGGAGCAGATCCTACTCTACAAACATTACTTGCAACTAATAGAATATGTCATTGTTTGTATTCATCCTATATCTATGTTCCTTTATTATTATATATTCCAAGATGGCATGCATTGATCTTCCCAAGATTTGATCATGTTTTCACCACCTTCAATAGTCTATATGTCTTCTAATTTGACCCCTGTTTTCCTGACTGTTCAGCAATCAGTGAAACATATACTTTTTTTTTTCTCCATCTTGAGAGAGCAATGAGGACAACAAAGAAAGTCAAATATTTATTATATCTTCTATTTTCAGCATAATAAGAGTTTCAGTAGAAAAGATCTGAAATTTAATGGACTTTTTATGTTTTGTACATGTTATTTTAAATCATTGCAAAACCATGTGGTAAGGAAAATTGTTCCATTTTACATATGAAATTTAGAAAAATTATGTAATTTTAAATAAAATTTCAATAACAAATGATACATCTGGGATTTGAACACTTCTGTGCCATGTCTGAGGCCATATCCTTTCCACTGCAACTACAAATAAGGAAAGGGCGATCCTGACTACAGGAGTTTTACATTAAGCATTAGCACGATATCAGCCACACCCAAGCTGTACAAACTGCTCTCTACTATCTTAAAACTCCCACTTGTTTATTTTCCCCTTAATTCTTACCAAAATATTCTCCATCAAATGATCTCACCTTCAAATGTGTTGATTTTTAAAGTGTTTGATATCTTCTTTACATATAGCTCTTTTCTCTATTTAATCTGATTATTGCATTATTAACATTTTAGCTACAATTTCCATGCCTCCACATCTTGGAGATACCTAAGGTAATATGCATAATTTTGCTGTACAATTCTATCTTCATTTTTCTCATGTTTTGTTCCAGTATACTTGAAGTTAAGATGATTGTTCTTACCACTCATCCTTTTCATTCTTCTATTTTTATTCTTTTGCCACAGCTGTTAATCTCCCCCATCATCTCATTGTGATTTTTTTAAAAGATTTTATTTATTTATTTGACAGAGGGAGAGATCACAAGTAGACAGAGAGGCAAACGGAGAGAGAGGAGGAAGCAGGCTCCCTGATGAGCAGAGAGCCCAACACGAAACTCAATCCCAGGACCCTGAGATCATGTCCTGAGCTGAAGGCAGCTGATTAACCCACTAAGCCACCCAGGTGCCCCATTGTGATGTTTTTATGGCATTTTCTCCATTGCTATTGTCAGCTTAAGACAGGAGTTTAGTGGTGAAGGAGATGGATTTCAAAGTTAAACTGTTAGCTTCAAATTCTTGCTCTGCATCTGACTCAAATTGTAAGAGCAGGAGGAAGTCACGTCACCTCTTAAAACCTACCTCACTAAATTACTGTGAGCTTGAATAAGTAGACACATGTAGAGGGCTTGGAGTGGCTAGCACAAAGTGTTCAGCATCATTAACTATTATTTTTGTTACTACTATTATTTGTCTGCCACTATTGGTTGAAATATATATAATTTTTTCCAACAAAAGTATAAGCTGGAACTCAGCCTTCTAATATATTTTTTAAGATTTTATTTATTTATTTGACAGAGAGAGAGAGAGGCAGTGAGAATGGGAACACAAGCAAGGGGAGTGGGAGAGGGAGAAGCAGGCTTCCCACTGAGCAGGTAGCCTGATGTGGGGCTCAATCCCAGGATCCTGGTGTCATGACCCAAGCTGAAGGCAGACAGCCAACAATTGAACCACCCAGGGCCCCTAGCCTTCTAATATTTCTAAAAGAATTTCTACATGGTAGCCAGTGACTTCCTACAGTTTCTCCATTTTTTCCACTATTGCATTGATAGCTTTTCTTGAAGAAACTCATATATATGTATATATATATAAATACACACACAAATATATGTGTGGTCTGTGTGTGTGTGTGTGTGTGTGTGTGTATATATATATATATATATATATATTATATATATGCATTTCCTCCACGTGGCAGTGTATCATAATGGAAGAAGCTAGATTTTTTTTTGTCTTGAAAAGAGTTTCGTAAACTTCATAGGACCTGATTCCTCTTTTTTTTTTTTTTTAATCAAGCACAGGGCTAACAATGGTCCTACAGAAGCTTTGGGTTACCTTTAACAGAAGGGATGCATCATTGTATAATTCTAGGAGGGCCCACTTCCTCCAGTTTTCCCCCTAGCCAGTATCTTCACAGTATTTTGATCTTCTCATTATTATCTTGTAACTTTTCTTGTAACTCTACATCTTCTCTAATAAGTGTTTCTCAAGTCTTGTTCTTTTGCAAAGAGACCTTTGTCAGAACATCAAAGCATAAATTCTGCATTGGACCTTCTGTTCAACCTTGAGGTGAAATATAAACCTTTATGTTTCTCCATGGATAGAGCTTTATATCTTTAAAGAATGGGAGATGGGGGAAATGCTTTTGGTAAGAGTACTCATTAGCTCTCCTGCTTTGTCAATTTCCTTTTCTTCTCTACATTTACTTCAAGCCAACCTTCCAACGGAAGATAATTCCAAATAATAATAGCTTTCCTCAGCAGTTGCACTAAAATAGAAATAATCTGAGGCACTTGTAAAATTACAGTTGCCAGGGTAAGACCCTTGATATCCTGAATCAGAATCTTTGGGTATAAGTTTGCATAGATAAGTATTTTTAAAATAGCATCCAGAATAAATACTTTTTTTTAAAAGATTTTATTTATTCATTTGACAGACAGAAATCACAAGTAGGCAGAGAGGCAGACAGAGAGAGAGAGGAGGAATCAGGCCCTCTGCAGAGCAGAGACCCCGATGTGGGGTTCGATCCCAGGACCCTGAAATCATGACCCGAGCTGAAGGCAGAGGTTTTAACCCACTGAGCTACCCAGGTGCCCCAGAATAGATACATTTTCTAAATTCTTACTTTCCCTTTTCTTAATACGCCTATCAGTCTAAATAATTTGTACTTCTGGGTTCTTCCTTCTTGTTTTCTGAAAAAATTCGTACCTTTGTCTAGTAGTCTGCCTTCTGGAGATTCCTTTGCCTTATTTCCAACTTATATATTAAAAAGTTTATTTCAGGGGCACATGGGTGGTTCAGTTAATTAAGCATCTCCCTTTGGTTCAGATCATGGTCTCAGGGTCCTGGGGTTGAGTCCTGGATTGAGATCCTTGCTTAGTGGAGAGCCTGCTTCTCCCTCTCCTTCTCCCTCTGTGCTTTCTCTCTCTCCAATAAATAAATAAATTCTTCAAAAAAATTAAAATTTTATTTCAAAACCATTTTAATTTTTGAGTACTCTTGATTTTTAAATATTACCAGTTTATGTTCTTTTTGGTCCCCTTGATGTCTTCTCAAGGGGTATATTAGATTTGTTTGGAATTAACATGGCTATAGGTTATCTAGATCTAGAAATATTTTCTAGAAGCTGTAGGATATTTAAAACAGTGTTGAGGAAAACATATTCCCAACTTTAGAATTGTAGTGAAGAAAATTTCTTTGCAGTTTTATTACTAAAATGATAAGATTCTGAAAAATCATCATTCCAATTTTATTCTTGTTCTCTGCATGTAGTATCCCCTTCAATATCTTTGAAGATACAAAAATAAATTCCCTTTTATCTGGGGTCTTTTATCTTGATTTTTATCTTTGATATTACAGATTTTTCTCAGCTTCTGGATGTTGACCTTGGATATTCAGTCAAATTCTAGAAAGAAGGACTGATGGGAGAGAGCTCTATGGGAACAGGCAAGGTTAGTAACACCAGTCTCTTAACTTTTATTTTTTTTTCCACAGAGTGAAAAAATATACTAGATTGAAGGAGCACCCATGGTGTCAGAATCAGGAGGGATACACACTCACTAGCTATCCTAGTTATTCCAAGATCACCAATGCAAGTATGGAGCTATGAGGGTTGAGTGGGAAAGGAATAAACTTTCCTGTAATGTACATAGACTTAAAATCAGTTACCCTGTTTTCTGCCCTTCTCCCCTTTCCCTCCTGTCCTTTGTTTTACCTGCTCTTTTTCTTAAGTCTAGAGGCTTGATTAGTTCTCTGTGGCCCTGAATCCCATTTTGTTTAAACTCTAGGTTACCACTTCTACAATTCTGTCTCATTTGTCAACATTCCTCCATCTGTGTTTTTTATCTTCTACAAATATGTTGAAATAGCTCAGCTGCTAAAGACCTGTATTTAATCTTATAGGTATTTTATCCTTCATTGTCTTTTGAGTAAGTTTCAATAAAATGAGGAGACAAATCATATTTTCTGTCAAACTACAATCTTGCCTATCTAATCTATTGTTGTTCTGTAGTGATTCCAAGTGATGTTTTCCATCTCTTCTGAGACTCAGCCATAAATTCAGGTTTGACTCTGTTATATGAATAATTAGCTTGATAATGTGATGCTCCAAGAGCCTTTCTACTCTTTGAGATTCTCTCTCACCAGTAAGAGTTGTGGGTAGCATCTTGGTGTCTTCCTTTGCTCTGACCAATGTGTATTGTATCTGCCCCAAATTTTCTAGTTTCTAACATTGCTACATAATTTTTTCCCCAGCTGATTATTTGAATAGAAATCTGGTAGAGTGGAGTTAATGTTATTTAACTTGGAAATCCTTTCCAGGTCATTGATTTACAAATAAGGACATTAAGCTACATTATGGTATAAAGTGGGCTTACATGCATATATATCTTCTGACTCTTTCTCTAATGTTCTTTCTTTCATACTATATCACTGCTACGAAATGGTTCCTTGCTACTGACTGGTTCCTGAAGCATGAATTATTTCAGGGTAACTAATATCATGGACCACAAATATTAATAGTTCATTTTATCTTTTTTTAAAAATCTTTTTTAAAAAAAAATATTTTATTTATTTATTTGACAGACAGAGATCACATGTAGGCAGAGAGGCAGGCAGAGAGAGAGGAAGGGAAGCAGGCTCCCTGCTGAGCAGAGAGCCCGATGTGGGGCTTGATCCCAGAACCCTGGGATCATGACCTGAGCTGAAGGCAGAGGCTTTAACCCACTGAGTCACCCAGGCGCCCCAATAGTTCATTTTATCTTTATATCTTAAATTCTGACTGTTGAATTATTTGTATTTATGTTGAGCTAAAATCTGTACCAATAACTAATACTAGCTGGTATTGACTTTTTCTTAAATTCTTAAGAATAAGTTTATTTTTTTCCCAAATAATGACCCTTCTTTAACAGATTTACCTTCTTTGTTTTTTTAATCTCTTGCCACATAAATTTTTCTTTTTTGCTTCTTTCAGATTTCTTTTTGAGTTTTTAATTTATGGTAATATACACATAACATAAAATTTACTGTCTTAACCATTTTTAAGTGAACAGTTCAGTAGTGTTAAATACGGTCACATTATTATACATCCAATCTCCAGAACTCTTCATCTTACAAAACCAAAATTCTTTGCCTAGTCAATAACGCCTTATTGGCCCTTCCTTCAAGTCCCTGGCAACTTTTCTGCTTTCTGTCTCAATGAATTTGAGTACTCTAAGCACCTCATATAAATGGAGTCATATGATACTTGTCTTTTGTGTAGGGCTTATGTCACCTAGCATAATGCCCTCAAACAATGTTTTACAATAGGATTTCAAGTCTTCTAACAACACCCCTCCCACTCTGATTTTTTTTCTCTTTATCCATATCCCACTCAAGAAAGTGAGTCCCAAACAATACATATTAATCCAGGTATAGTCTGAGAGTCACCGAAGAGACCTCACTGTGAACATTACATTTCTAATAAAGAATGTGTGAGATTTTTCGGTTGCCTCCTGCCACTATTGGCTCATATTGAGCTTTGCTATCAACTCAAAACTGCTAAATCCTTTCAGCTACTTTTTCCCTGTCACCCCTGCCCCTCCTGCCCCACACCATTGTGTATCACCAGGCACGAAGAACATTAGAAATTGCATATTAAGGTCATAATGAGATTTTAAAAATCTGCATAGGCTCAGCATGGTGAATGAATTTTCTTATGTAGTTTCTTCTATAATAACACTTCATATTTTCATTAAACTCTGGTCGATAGGTAGAATGAATACAGTGACTTTAATAGAGAGAAAATAGTAAAAATTACGAATATCCACTGACCCTGTCTCCAAATGCATGTTCTATGATGATCCAGAATTACTATGCTAGACACATTTTTTTATTCCCCCACTTAAAGCACAAACATATGAAATTGAATTTTTTCTTTGCAAACACACATTAGTTTACATTTAACAGGCTAGCAGTTCTCAAAATGATGTCAAGCCACATTTATATGGCTGTGATAAAATGGGTGGTGAACCTCAGTATAGGTCATTTGTTACTAACAAGAGTACCAAAGTTTATAAATGAGTTACCTTCTTTTAAAAATTAAGGTGGACCCAAACCTATCTCTCTCACCTGCTTTCTGGTATGAGAGAGAAAGGGTTGAATTGTAATTCATCATCTGAGTGGAAATCACACATATTCCCAGCCTTGACCCTGGAATACAGTGCTGTTAATGTGCTGGTGATACATGAGAGATTATGAATCACTTAAATATGTGTGTTATAATTTTTAATTATTTAAAAAATTACCAAATGAGTAAATTTATAATAAGGAAGAAAGTGAGAATAAGGAAAGTGTAAATAGGAAGTAAATCTAAATTCTGTATTACATCCATGGGATTGTTTAAAAACGTTTCAGGGCCAAGTTGTTTTTTAGTTTGTTTCAGCAAAATCTGCATAGCCATGGAAATGTAAACATGTGAACATCTTCATCATAGGTGTCAAAGCTGAAAAAAATATTAAGAACCACTACTCCAGGCCAGTAGGATAAAATATATCTGGGAATATAGATATAATTTTTTACACTATAAAAACCTCACACACACACACACATATGTATATACTATATTTTATGAGACACTTGAAGCATCAGTATTTCAGTAGAAAACTATCTCATACTGGTCAAGTTCCCTAAGAATATAACTCACTAGGCCCTGCTAGGGTAGCATTTTTGTAAAGTAGTAATTAAATGGATTACATTTTACCTTGTGAAATAATAAGTATTCATGGTATTACATGTATCTGTGAGTTTGAAAATTGTTCAGCAGTTACAATTTACAGTATTTCCCTCTAAATACATGTAAGCTTCTTAAAACTATAGTGGGCTTTAATATACTATGAGCACTTGTAGAAAATATATATTTCAGGATGTAAAAGATGATATACTTGCTAATAAAAATAGTTCATATATTTATCAATATATAGGGGATAGAGAATTCTATACATTTTAACTCAAAACCATGCATTAAAAATGTAATCAAGCTGAATTACTTTATAACTAAATAACATACATATTGTTATAAATAAAATTATAAAAAAGAAAGCAAAATGAAACAAAGCACAATGTAGTCAGGATGCCATGGAGAAAGCAGAGATTGGCTTTGAGCACTAAGTAAGGTTGCCTGGCTGGTTTTGCCTTCCCCTAAACCAGAGGCTGCAAACAGCAAGCTGTGGGATGTGTGGAGTTCACAGATATGCTTTATCTTTTATATTTCTTAGAATGTTTAAACATTTTTTGAATAGCTGTTAATATTGAAACATTGGGAGCTAATATATATAATTCTGATTTCTCACTTCTTTTGAAGATGCTGATGGGCCTACATTCTCTGGGGCAGCAATTGGCTGGACTGCCCACTGCTGGCCTTTTTAGTATGGGGCCTATGTCCTCCGGTCCTCCTTTGTTTTCCCAGGACCATGTTCTTTTATACTAAGAGCATCTCACTCATTAAAGTACCTGCTTTTTTCCTGTAGGATTTATATTTGAGACTTATATTCCAAATAATTCTGTACACTCCTTCCATATTAATATTTAAAAACATTACTCTCCACACTTTTGAGTGCTTCTAGTTGTCTTTAAATAAAGTTTACAGTCTCTTTAGTAGCATTTTAGTAGCATTTAGTAGTATTTAGTACTATTTTAGTGGTATTTTGTCCTACCACATGCATGAAGATTCCCTATCTTCATTGTATAAACCCTTCACCTTGCCATTCCTCACGTGCTGCTATCTCCACCTGCTTCCATGCCTTTAATTAGTAAACTTTCATGACCTACAACACCTTTGGGGTTGGCTGAATAATGTCCTCTCTTGGGTGTGGTCATGCCCTAATTCCTGGAATCTGTGACTATATTACCTTACATAGCAAAAGGGGGGCTTGTAGCTATGATTTAGTTAGGGATCTTGAGAAGGGGATAATAATTTTATTATTATTTAAAATTTTATTTATTATTTATTATATTTAAATAATATTATATTTAAATAATATTATTTATTATTATTTAAATTTTATTATTATTTAAAATAGAATAATAAAATTCTATTTTTTATTACCCAGGTGGGCTTGATGTAATCACAAGGATGCTTGGAAGAGATATGAGAGATCAGATTGGAAGAAGGTGATATAAAGACAGAGGCAGAGATGGGAGTGAAGTGGTTATGAGTTAAGGAATGCCTAGAAAGACTTTAGAGCTGGACAATGTGAAGATTGGATTTTCCTCTGGAGCTTCTAGAAGGTATCAGCCCTGCTGACACATTTATTTTTGCTCCCTAAGACTTACATTAGACTTCTGACATCCAGAACTGTATGACAGTAAATTTGTGCTGTTTAAGCCACTAAGTTTGTGGTAATTTGTTACAGTGGCAACAAGAAAATTATTATAATCTTCTTCTCTATCTTTGCTTATAAAAGCTACCTTCTTGAAGCACTTCTGGTTATCAAAACTGTGTGATCTCTCACTGATTTCATATCTTGGTTTTTCTACTAGGATGCAAAGTCATTGAGAACCAATCCTTGGTGATTCAATGTTGTATTTTTCCAGGACTTACTAAGTGTTTGAGAACAGTTAATAGTTAAGAAGTATTTGTTGAGTGCAAGGAAGAAGGGATAAGAAGGGAAACTAGGACTATTGGTGGCCAAAATGGCCATGCGGAGCAATCATAGGGAATGAAAATAGCTTTTATGCTTTGATACCTTGAAATGTTAGTGTATCTTAATTACTTGCATTGGCCTGATAAACCTAAGGAAGAGGAGAATAGAGAAGAGAGGAGAGTGAAACTTGGTTAAAAATGCGAAGAGTGGGTTTCCTTTGCTTTCTCTTCTGTTTGGATATGGTAGGGATCATGTAAAGTCTACATTGCCTATTGGAGTACCAGAAAAGGCAATTTTGCTCAATGAATTTTAAGTTTCTTTCTTCACTGATTTAAGTAATCTCTACCCCAATGTGAGGCTTGAACTTATGACCCAAGATCAAGTGTTGCAAGCTCGTCCAACTGAACCAGCCAGGCACCCCTGCTCAATTAATTTTAAATTCTACCTCTATTGAGGTCTTCTCTTAGATGCCTTGGATTATGGTATTTCAAAGGCATTTTTCCTTGTGGGGCTTTTGATCTAGGCTATTACTCCACTCTAGAAATTATAGATTCCCTTTGCAGATGAGATCAAGATAATTTTTCTTTGTTTTTCTGACACACATTGGAGTAGGTTACAGCTGTCTAAATGGACAATGTATTATTTCAGTGCAACCTAGATATTGGCATCCAAGCAAAAAGTCTCCAGGGAAGGTTACATATTTGCATAATGTCACCGAAGGATTGTGTTTCTGTATTAACTGACAGAGATGGGCAATGACAGGATGCCAGACAGCTGCATTGATGACAGAGCCTCTGAAAATAGAGTGCATGTTCTTTCAAGATGACATCAGCCTTCAATTATAGGGAGATAGGAGCACACCCAAAGGATGGAGACATGGAAAGACAGGAAAAGAGCTGCTGAAGAGTTCACAGGTTAGAGCATGGTGTTTGATTACTGAAGGAAGGAGGGAAGGAAATGTTTTAATTATGTTAGACTTTTGATAACAGAATGTGAAACTTGGCCCAAATGGTTTAAGCATTCTCAAATGTTAGTATATCTACATTATTTGCATTGGCCAGATGAATGTAAGAGAGATGAGAATGCAGAAGGGAGAAGAGTGGAGCATAGCTAAAATGGGAAAGTGGATTGCTAAAGGGCTGATGAAAGAAGGCAACTAGTTTAGGGTTGGGCTGATAGTTACTGTTTTCCATTTCATGTTGTTGATCACAACTTAAAAGCTTTTTTTAAAGTTTTTTATATGTGTACCTGCAGTGAAATGTGCCCTAATTCTGTGGTCCTGTGTAGGTGCACAAGGAAAATTTCTGTTTTGTTTTTTACCCATCCCAGTGAAGACCTCAGCACTTGGTTCAGTTCTTCAGAAGACTCTACCTGTGTGTGAACGTCTTAGAGCATGACATAGACATTACTTGACATTTCACGGAGGAGATGATTTGTATATATGTGTGTATGTGGTGGTGGTGGGGAGTGGCTCTCTAACATGAATCACCAGCTCTGTCTCAGCAACTATTACTCAATTTATATTTTCAAATCCACTGAAACACAGAGCCTTCTGATTAATAGGACCCCCCTATTTTTAGAAGGCAGATAGCAATTATCTTTTGTTACCTATGCATGCTGTTGGGGTTGTAGCCAGTACCTAAGTGGCTCTTTGACAGGTTGGGCTCCCAGAGGCACACACTTAGATGAAAACTTTATTTAATTTTTATTTTTTTAAAATATTTTGTTTATTTGAGAGAGAGAAAGAGAGGAGGAGAGCATAGAAGGATAGTGAAAGGGCGAAGCAGACTCCCTGCTGAACAGGGAGCCCAATGTGGGGCTTGATCCCAAGACCCTGAGATCATGACCTGAGCCAAAGTCAGAAACTTAACCAGCTGAGCCACTCAGGTGCACCTAGATGAAAATTTTAGTGTAAGTAGTTTATTTAAGGTGTTCCCAGGGGAAACTAGGAAAGTGAGGAGAGTAGAACACAAAAGGAAGAAGCCAAGCAAAGGTGGAACCACAGACTAAGTCCTAGACTTGACTTGGTTTTATGGAGTATAAATTATACCTCATAGTTTGTACTGTGAGGCAAGAAGGCTGGGCTTCCATGTTCTGGTACCATCAATCATTGGCCAAGGGCCAACTTGAAGGGTAATAGACTCATGTACTTGAGGCTCTGTATATGCGTAGGCTAAGGGGACTTCTGTTGACTAAGGTCCATCCAGCAAAGAAAAGGTACCCCTGTGGACCCTGAGAGGCAAGTATACATTGAAATTCACAGAAGGGCATAAAGAAACAGGAAGAGGGATCCAAAACAGATTTAGGCTGAGTACCACCAGTGTCTGCTACCTTTATCAAAGTATTCTTTCCAAAGTGAATGTTCTCTTCAAAAGGAGCTCTTAGGGACATTTCCCCCTCCCATTTTATTTTTATTACCCCATCACCAAAATGAATTCCCTGCTCTTGAATATTATAGTAGGAGTTAATCAAGGTAAATTGCCCCTTCAAAATATCAGAAGGAGGGGGACAGGCTATACAAGTCAAATCTCTAGAAGGTCTCCACCCTCTAGACTCCATTTGAATAGTAAACTGACTTCCTGGATTCTGGTCCGGTGCTTCCAAATGACTTAGTTATGGTATTTCTGGTGATTTTCTAGATAATCTATAACTTCACTGGTTTGGGAGTGACATCTTGATGAAAGATTTTCTTTTGATGGTCTTTCTAGGTTTTAACCCTGCTCTGAACTACTGAAATTCATCCTCTCCTATTACTGATGGTGATGTTGGTAATAATAAAAGTGGCAGTTATCATTTATTGAGTACTTCTCAGGCAGTTTAGGTATAAATTCTCACTAAATTCTCATACCGACCCTGAGAATGGGTATTGTTATTTTCCTTTCATGGATGAGGAAACTGAGGTTAAGTAGAGGAAAAAAACCCCAAAGTTCTCCAGGACCTTTCTACTCCTTCCACATAGTACAATGGGCGGGTGTATCTGACTCCACCCCCACATCTCCTTACATCCCTGCTCTCTCCTGGGCAACTAGCTTTTGAAGTTTATATAATCCAGGCAAATTAAAGGCAAATATATGTTTGTTTTCTTCAAGGTCAGTAGTAGGTTGTCTTATTTAGTGGGGCCTATTGACAAATGACAATCCATTGTATGACCTCTATATGTGGACTGTCAACTAATAGCAAAAAAGATAACTATTCTTTTTGCAGCCTAATTTTTTTTTTTGAATTGATGGTTTCTGTCCTCGTTAAAGGCTCTTAGCATATCAAAAAGGTGTTTTAAAAATCACTCTGAGAATCCAAAGAGCAAACACAAGCACATTTTGATGTATTCATAATGAGGCTAGCTACTTCAGTTAATAAATAGGCCATAACACTAAGAACAGAAGTGCCCCCCAAATGGTCCACACAGATGAGTCTAATGATGTGCAACGTCCCTGGGAGCTTGACATTTCTACAATGCTTTGACTCCTATGACACTATTGAGATGTTAGAGTCCAGAAGAGATCATCTGCATGGGGACCAGCCTTTTATTTTCTTTTTAAAATCTACATTAAACAAGATTTAGGTTATTTTAATTTTCAAAATCTATAATGGAATTTGATTAATTTGTCTCTCAAAGTAGCAGCTTTATTTATCACCATCTTATGATGAACTGGTTATCAGTTGTGTAATAAACTGTGCCAAACTTATGAAATATTTAAGAAAATATTTTATTATCACACAATTTTGTGCATCAGAAATTTGGGCAGAGATCACCCGGGTGATTCTTTTACACTATGTGGCATCAATTACTCAGTGGACTTTAGTTTACATTTGAGCTTTTGAAGTAACTCAGTGGATGGGTTGAAGTGAAGAATGAATGCAGCTGAGGTAAGAATAATGCATTGGAAAATTAGATTGAGGGAGTCTGTGAAGGCATCAGAAAAGGGTAATAAATGAGAAGAATGAGAGAAAAATTAAGAAATATGAAAGCTAGATATAGAAATGTCAATAACTTTTTAGAAATATTTATTTATTTTAGAGAAAGAGAGCAAGAGAGAACATGAGGGGGCGAGGGCCTAATGGAGAGAGAATCTCAAGCAGACTCCCCACCAAGCACAGAGCCCAAGGTGACATCACAGCTAATCTCATGATCCTAAGATCATGACCAGAGATGAAATCAATAGCTGGATGCTCAACTGACTGAGCCATCCATGCACCTCAGAAACCCCAGAAAGAGAAAAGAAGAGTTAATGGAAGAGAGAAAAGACTTAAATCAGAAATGGTGGATACATGTTTAACATACAGATGTCAATAGTATTCTCCTGCAAAATATAATAAAAACTAATTAAAACATATAAGCAAATAAGATCTCAGGATGTCTAGGTGGCTCAGTTGGTTGGGCATCTGCCTCCTGCTCAGGTCATGATCCCAGGGTCCTGGGATCAAGTCCCCCATCGGACTCCTTGCTTGGTAGGGAACCTGATTCTTCCTCTGTCTCTGCCTGCCACTCCCTCTGACAAATAAATAAATAAAATCTTTAAAAAAAGAAAAGAAAAGAAGCTCTCTCTCATTATAATAATAGAAATTATAAAATGTCCAATAATCTTAATAGAATGTACAGGATTTTCAAGTAGAACAATGTTTTTAAGTTTCAAGTTAGTAAAAGGAAACTTAATAAGTTAAGTCAGGAGATATAGGATCTCCTGGATCCTATATCAAGGATGAGGTCATGTAACATAGTAAAGCTGTATTTCTCTCCCAAATTAATATTTTAAAACTCAATGCAATTCCAGTTAGAATTCCTAAAGGATTCTTTGATAATCTTTGAGAATATGGTTTACCAAAATTTAGATGGAAAAATAAAAGCCATGAATAGACATAAGCTTTTATCAAATACTGGGATGTATTACAAAGAAAGAAAAACAAGATTGTATTGGTACAGAAAAGGGAATTAACTAGTGAAAGAATATAAAGAGCCCAGAATTAGATCCACATATATGGGAATTTGGGATAAGATAGTCATAGCATTATAAATTAGTAGGTATAGGTTAGATTATTAATAGATGATCTTGGATAAACTATTTCTCTATGGAAAGAAAAAAATAAAACTGTATAACTAATGCCATATGGACCTTAGAGGAGTAAAAGATTTAGACTGACAAAGATAAAATTATAAAACTAAACATAATACACTATATGAAAATATCTTTATGACTTTGGGTTATGGAAGGATTTAAAAAAAATCAGATTCCCCAAAGCACAAACCATCAGTTAAAACTTCATGTGTTTGAATTTTATCACAAATTAACTTTTTTTGTTAAACAAAATTTGCCATAAACAAGTTAAAATATGATGCTAGATTGAGACAAGATATTTGAAACTCCTAAAATATAAGAAGGGATTAATACCCAGAACATAGAGGACATGTCTAACAATTTACAAGGAAAAAAAGAAAACCTAATAAAGAATTGGGCAAAGACAAGGAATAGGTAATTCAGAGAAAGGGAAATTAAATGGTTAAGATGTATATAAAGAGATGTTCGTTTTTTCAATAATTAGAAAAACATAAATTAAATTTATGAATAGCACCAATTTTGCCAAAGACCTAAAGTGAGAAAGTCACAGTGAAGATGCGAAGACCATGGTGGCAGGAATTCTTATATATAGTCGTTTGAGGAGTATCGATCCTGACAGTGCTTCTGAACATTAAATGGGCTCATAAGCCCATTTTTGTGTATATACCTTAGAGAAACTCTGGCACAGACCCCTAAGGAGACATGTTTGAGGAAGCTCACAGCAGCATTTTTATTGGGCAAAATTTGGTTTTTGATAGATGTGGTAGAAGCACATGGTGCATTATCATATTGCTGTCAGAATTAATCAGCTAGATTAACAAATAAAATGAGGTTAGAATTCTAGAACAGTTTAAGTAAAAAAAACCCTGTTAACACATTATGAGATTCAAATCTAAATCTAGTATCATTTGTGAAATTTTGTAAAATACAAAAGCATTTTAAGGATGCTTTTTTTTTTTTGCATGTTCCTTTATGTTTTATTCACCATAAACATTAATAAGTGAATACAGCAAACACTGGAGAAAGGCTTTTTAATAATTTCTGGATGTAAAGCTTAACACTTAAAATTATGCTTGCTCCCCCCACCCACCCCAATTCAACATACAGGTATGTATTTTCATATATGCTGATCCCAGAGCAGACAATCTCTTTACAGTTTCTTAAGAGAGTATCCTTACCCTGTAACTTAAACAATTTCACAAACTGTATGTGATTCTAGTATAATACCATCATTCAAACAGTTCTTCAAGAATACAGCCACACAACATTCACATTAAAATCTGTGTTTTTAAACATCATTTTAATAAGCCAAACCACAAGAACCCAGGTTCTAGTTTTAAATGTGTTTATGAAGACTGCTGCTGGGCTCAAGGCATGCAGATTTTCATGACCACCTAGATGAAGCTGGATATTGAAACGCCTTCAGTAGGTCCAATGATGCAATTTTTCACTCATCCCAAGTAACTCCATATTTGTTTACTTTGACTTCTTTTTTTGGCATTCTTTCCTGTATAGGCCTGACTGAGGGGTCAGTCTTATGTGTTAAAGTTACTTCATATGACTCTCTGTTCTTAGTCCTTAATTCCTCATATGTAATATTTTTTTTCTTAGGACTTTCTTCAGGGTAGGGATCAGGTCCTTGGGCAACATGATCAGTAATACCAGTGGGAGTAGATTCATTCATAGAAGCACTGAATGGAATTGGCTCATAATGAGGAAGCATCTCTTTTTCTATGTTGTCTGCTGCTGGAGACGTCACAAAGGATGAATGACCACTCAACTTTGAGTCATATTTTGACTTCTGAGAATAGTGCCCAGATGGTGAAGATCGCCGTGCCTGTCCTGAGCGTAAAGCTTCTCCAAGAGGGGAATTCTCAAGATTTCTGAACTTCTCTTGGCAAGTTTTCACGTAAGAAAGCTTTCCAGCAAAGTATCCCATGATACAAGCAAATATAAGTTTAGGGATGGAACCATATTTGGGATGACTTGAAAGGATTCCTTTACTAATTAATCCTTGAGTAATCAACATACTTGTTGCAGCCAAAGGCACAGATATGAACCAGAAGCTTTCATCGTTGCACTCTGTGAAGACTCTTCTTTCTTCCTCTGTTGGAATGTAATCAGCCCCTATGTGGGGAATTGGTCTTGGAACTTCTGCATTTGGCTCTTGAAAATCAGCTCTCCCATTCATTTTTCCTCCGGACCACAGCGGCGATCGCGCGGCGAGCCGAGGCGATCGGGGGCAGAAGGCCTCGAGGGGACCCGAGAGGGCTCAAGGAGGAAGAAGAGCCCGCGGAAACCCTCAGGCGCGGGGCACCGCAGCAGAGTTGGGGGTGGGGACCATTTTAAGGATGCTTTTTTGGTTGTTGTTGTGGACAAAGACAAAAAATTTTTTTTAATTAAAAAAAATTTTTTTAATAAACATATAATGTATTTTTATCCCCATGGGTACAGGTCTGTGAATCGCCAGGTTTACGTACTTCACAGCACTCAAAATAGCACATACCCTCCCCAATGTCCATAACCCAACCACCCTCTCCCAGCCTCCCTCCCTACCCCTGGAAACCCTCAGTTTTTTGTGAGAATAAGAGTCTCTTATGGTTTGTCTCCCTCCTGATCCCATCTTGTTTAATTTTTTTCCTTCCCTACCCCCCAGACCCCCAAATTTGCCTCTCAAATTCCTCATATCAGGGAGATCATATGATAATTGTCTTTCTCTGATTGACTTATTTCACTAAGCATAATTCCCTCTAGTTCGACCAATGTTGTTGCAAATGGCAAGATTTTGTTTCTTTTGATAGTTGCATAGTATTCCATTGTGTGTGTGTGATCTTCTTTATCCATTCATCTGTTGATGGACATCTAGGTTCTTTCTATAGTTTGGGATTGTGAACATTGCTGCTATAAACATTTGGGTGCACATGTCCCTTTGGATCACTACATTTGTATCTTTAGGTAAATACCCAATAGCGCAATTGCTGGTTCATAGGGTAGCTCTATTTTCAACTTTTTGAGGAAACTCCATGTTGTTTTCCAGAGTGGCTGCGCCAGCTAGCATTCCTACAAACAGTGTAGGAGGGATCCCCTTTTCTCTGCATCCTCGCCAACATCTGTCATTTCCTGATTTGTTAACTTTAGCCATTCTGACTGATGTGAGGTGGTATCTCATTGTGATTTTGATTTGTATTTCCCTAAAGCCAAGGGATGTGGAGCACTTTTTCATTCCTTAGTAGAATGCTCTTTAGCCTCCACGTATTTGGGTTCTTTCCAAATTTCCTCTTGTGATTGGGTTCTAGCTTCAGAGCCTTGTGGTCTGAAAATATGCAGGGAATGATCCCAATCTTTTGGTACTGGTTGAGACCTGATTTGTGACCCAGGATATGATCTATTCTGGAGAATGTTCCATGTGCACTAGAGATGAATGTATATTCTGTTGCTTTGGGATGGAATGTTCTGAAAATATCTGTGATGTCCATCTGGTTCAGTGTGTCATTTAAGGCCTATATTTCCTTGTTGATCTTTTGCTTGGATAACCTGTCCATTTCAGTGAGGGAGGTGTTAAAATCCCTTACTATTATTGTATTATTGTCGATGTGGTTCTTTGATTTTGTTATTAATGGGTTTATGTGGTTGGTTGCTCCAATGTTAGGGGCATAGATATTTAAAATTGTTAGATCTTCTTGTTGGACAGACCATTTGAGTATGATATAGTCTTTGGCTTAAAATCTAGTTTATCTCATATAAGGATTGCCACCCCAGCTTTCTTTTGATGTCCATTAGCATGGTAAATTATTTTCCACCCTTTCACTATAAATCTGGAAGTGTCTTTAAATCTAAAATGTGTTTCTTGTAGACAGCTTATGTACTGGTTTTGTTTTTTTATCCATTCAGATACTCTGTGTCTTTTGATTCGGGGCATTGAGCCTTTTACATTCAGGGTAACTAGTGAAAATATGAATTTAGTGCCATTGTATTACCTGTAAGGTAACTGTTACTGTTATATCTGTTCCTTTGTGATCTATTCTTTTATGCTCTCTCTTTGCTTAGAGGAGCCCTTTCAATTTTTCCTGTAGGGGTGGTTTGTTGTTTACAAATTCTTTTAGTTTTTGTTTGTCCTGGAAGCTTTTAGTCTCTCCTTCTATCTTCAATGATAGCCTAGCTGGATATAGTATTTTTGGCTGCATGTTTTTTTCATTTAGTGCTCTAATTATATCATGCCATTTCTTTCTGGCCTGTCTGGTCTCTGTGGATAAGTCTGTTGCCAATCTAATATTTTTACCATTGTATGTTACAGACTTCTTGTCCCAGGGTGCTTTTAGGATTTTCTCTTTGTCACTAAGACTTGTAAGTTTTACTAGCAGATGATGTGGTGTGGATCTATTTTTACTGATTTTGAGGGGGTTCTCTGTGCCTCCTGGATTTTGATGCTTGTTCCCTTTGCCATATTAGGGAAATTCTCTACAGTAATTAATTCCAATATACCTTCTGCCCCCTTCTCTCTTTCTTCTTCTTCCAGAATCCCAATTATTCTAATACTGTTTCGTCTTATGGTATTACTTTCCTCTCGAATTCTCCCCTTGTGGTCCAGTAGTTGTTTGTCTCTCTTTTGCTCAGCTTCTTTATTCTCCATCATTTGGTCTTCTATATGACTAATTCTCTCTTCTGCCTTATTTATCCTAGCAGTAAGAGCCTTCATTTTTTATTGTACCTCACTAATAGCTTTTTTGATTTCAGCTAGTTTAGATTTTACTTCTTTTATTTCTCCAAAAAGGGCCTTTATTTCTCTGGACAGGGTTTCTCTAATATCTTATCTCCCATGCCTTTTTTAAGCCCAGCTCAAAAAATAATTGAGAATTGTCATTGTCACCTTGAGAATTGTCATTCTGAACTCTAGATCTGACATATCACCAATGTCCATATTGATTAGGTCCCTAGCCTTTGGTACTGTCTCTTGTTTTTTTGTGGTGAGTTTTTCCACCTTGTCTTTTTATCCAGATAAAAATATATGAATGAGAGAATAAAATACTATAAGGGTGGCAAAGACCCAAGAAAAAGATACACTAGCCAAATCAGAAGAAGAAAAGGGGTAAAAATAAATCTAAAATAAATTTAAAAAATTTTTTAAAAATTTACCAAAAAAATTGGTAAATAGAACAGAGCCACCCATTTGATTTTGGGTGTATTTCTGTCTCTTAGAAGAAACTACCTCCCAAAATTTTTAAAAAAGAAAACTTATTTATATACACAAAAATAAGGGTAAGCACGATGAAGTGATGGAATAAGACTGTAATGATGAAAATTTTTAAAAAATTCTAAAAAAGGAATTGATAAGATAAACTGGTTGGAAAAAGAAAGAAAAGGAAGTGGAGAGAATTTGCTCAGGCTGGAGACTGGAACAAAGCCCTGTTCTAGATTTAGGGTATATTTTGATCAATTAGAAGAAATCATAACCCAAAAATTTTTTAGAAGAAAAAGCCTTATATGTATACAAAAAATAAAGTTAGATACAATGAAGGGTAAAATAGGACTAAAATAATGAAGATTTAAAGAGTTTTTTTCTTTTTAGAAAAGTATTGTTAAGATAAACTAGTTAAGAAATATTAATAGAGGAAAGAAGAAAAGTTAAAAAAAAGCAGAATAAGAAAAAATAAAATTAAAAGAATTTAATTAACTTTGCAAGACTAAAGAATAATGGGAGAAAACCATGAATTCCATGCTTTGCTTTCCCTTCCTCTGGAATTCCGCTGTTCTCCTTGATCAGAGAGCTTGGCCTTGGCTGGATGTTTTTGCTGATCTTCTCGAGGAGGAGCCTGTTGTAGTGATTCTCAAATGTCTTTGCCTGAGGTGGAGTTGTGCCACCTTTGCTAGGGGCTGGGCTAAATAATCTGCTCAGGTTTGCTCTTGAGAGCTATTGTTCCCTGAACACTTTTCATAGAGCTCTGGACGATGGAAATGAAAATGGCAGCCTCCCAATTTCCAGCCTGGAGGAGTTGAGAGCTTAGGGCCCCACTCCTCAGTGTGCCTTTGGAGAAAAGCACTCAATCACTCCTGTCTGCCTGGTCTCCAGCTGTGCTCTGATCTCACCTGGCCTGTGACCGAGCATTTCTGTCTCTGGCACACAGCCCTGTTTGGAGTCTCCAAATCCATCAGATTCCTGCCACTCTGCTCTTCCAGTGGGTGAAGGTGGGTCTCCCCAGATCTCTACTTGTGGGATCCCTGCTCAAAGAGCAGTGGCCTGACTGTGCCACAGTTCACGGTTTAAGGTAATCCCACTAAGAGCTCACTCCTTGGTTCCATTTCTATAGCTCTCTTCCCCGCTCTGATACCTGTGAGCTCTGTTACACTCAGACACTCCTGATCCTTTGGTGACCCTGCGGCATCTGAGACCACACTGTCCCTGTGAGGGTTCCATCCCCGCTTAACCTCTGGATCAATGTCCCTTAGTGGAGCAGACTTCTAAAAGTTCAGATTTTGTGCTCTGTTGCTCCACCGCTTGGTGGGAGATGGCCCATTCCCCACAGTCTATCTTCCTTCGCTTTGGATTCTCTTCTCCACACATCCTACCTTGCAGAAAGTGGTCGATTTTCTGTTTCTAGGATTGCTGCTCTTCTTCTCTTCAATCTTCTGTTGGACTTCTAGGCGTTTGGAATGGTTTGATACCTATATTGCTGAATTCCTGCAACCTGATGTCATCTCAGTCTGCTACTCCTCCACCATCTTGACTCCCACCAACTAAGGAAGCATATTTATCTAATACACATGAGGACAGTATATTAGGGGCTACTTTAAATACAGTGAAGTAGGTATCTAAAGATCAGGACAGGGAATGTGATGTAGACAGAGAAACAAAGCAGACAGATAATATAATAAAGTAAAGTGAACAAACTAGGGGTAATGGTGTGCCATAAGCAAAGCACCATTAACTTAGTTCTGTGTACGTAAGATAAAGGAAATGAAGACAAAGAGAAAAAAGGGAATAAGAAAAATGACAAGAGTTGCAGAAAAGAGTGAAGCAGCACCAAGGGACCTTGTGAAGGAGGCAGGCCCAAATCAAAATTCAGGCCCTGTCTTGACAGGCAGAGCCAAACAGAGGCTTTCAGTTCTCTAAGCTTCTGTGCTTCATCCATCCATCCATTCATTCATTCTGTAGGAAATTTCCCTTCAAGGTTATTGTTGATGATGATAATGGGGACAATGACAACTACACTTAGTACAGAGTATTAGAGTATTGACAAAACAGAAGATAAACCCAGTACCATTTTTACTAAAACCTCCAAAAAAAACCCCATATGGTTCTATTTACTATATTCCAATTTCTATTAAAAGTGAACTGTTTTTGAATTTATTTTTCATGACACAGGGACGAGTCTATTTTTTTAAGACTTATTTTTATTTTGTTATAAGGTTTTACTTATTTATTTATTTGAGAGAAAGAGAGAGAGAGAGAGAGCGAACAGTGGGAGAAACAGAGGAAGAAGGACAAGTGGAATCTGTGCCAAGTACAGAGCCTGATGTGGGCTCAATCCCACAACCCTGAGATCATGACCTGAGACAAAATCCAGTCAGATGCTTAACTGACTGATCTATTCAGGTGCCCCCAAATATTTTATTTTTAAGTAATCTCCACACCCAATGTGGGGCTCAAACTCACAACCCCAAGATGGAGAGTGGCATGCTCCACCCACTGAACCAGTCAGGTGCCCCCCAAAGAATCCATTTTTTAAAAAAAACTGTTCTTACTCTAAATTTTGATTTAATCGTGGACGACAAGGATTGAGCAGTTTTGTTTTCTCTGTATTGCATATTTTCACTTTTCACTGCCTTTAACATACTGTCAAACAAGAAACTGAAAAGCCACTCGAATGTGAAGTCACACCAAGTGTATATTTTCTTCTAATGACTCTGCTGTCACCTTGCATTTGGAAAGCTGCATTGACTGACATGTGTGTCAAGAACCTCTTCTTATGAAAGCCCTTCTTGTGTTTTTGGAAACGTGAGATGATAGATTCCTTTCCAAATAGGAAATAGATACAGAGTCAGTTGGTGATATTTGAGATTTTCAGAAACTTAAAAACCATATGCCAAGATTCTGATGATTTTTTTTTTTTTTTTTTGCAATGTCTGGCTTTAAATTCCAGAGTCTAAGGAAATTATTCTGAATACAAAATTGTGAGAATTCTAGCCATATTTCCTTATTTCATCAGATGCTTCTCCTGAAGCATATTCTTTTGGGGATAGTTGCCTAGAAAGAGGGAGATTTGGGGATGGGATACAGGGAAAATAGACACCCATAAACACCTAAGGTAGCTCTTGCTTTTAGAACCATTTGATTATCTCCCTTATCACCCACTCTCACCTCTGCCGTGACGGAGTACTGAGAAAGCATTGGTGCCTGTAGTTTTCCTACTGGGCTAATAATGGAGAACTGGCTTTCCTAAGGAAGACCAACAATGCAAGTAATAGATTTATTCTTCCTTAAGAAATTCCCTAATTTTGTTTTTGGGTATCTGTGTCTTTTGAGTACAAAGCAACACTAAAAACACATCTTAAATTGTTCCCAAAGAAAGTACATTCCTGAAATGATATTAAGTATTTAAAGAAATCAATTTTTTTTTTATTTTTCAAAAATTAAAAAAAATACACATCTATATGTATATATATGCACACATGTGCATACATGTATATACATGTATATTTGTACACACACAGGTAAACATACACAAAAGTTTGAATTTGTAAACCATATGCATATATACATATATACACACACATAAACACTTGCAGGTACAGATGCATACATTGTACAGACATAAGTGTATGTGCACAGATACACACACATGCAGAAACACATAGCTATACATATACATATATAAATTCATGTGCATGTACATGCATATATAAATTCTAACTTATGAACCAGCCTAAGCCTGTTTGGTCTGTTGAAATTTTTTCTTTGGGGGCTTTCTGTAGCATCTAGTAGTTAAAGGAGGCAAGGGGATGCTGGCTCAGTTTGCTTCAACTAGACTATTTGTTTCTGTTGTCCTGGTCCCCTATTCAGTTAGTAGTTGAACATTCTTCAAAGTATCCTATTTGGATGATAAATTATATGGCTACTCTGCTTTGGTCTCCTCCCCAACAACCTCCTTACTGGGCAATATATTACATTGGAAACAAGTTTTAGACCCCATTATGTCACATATAAAAACTTGTATTAGCAAAGAAGGCCCCAAAACAGACAGCTTGTTCTAAAAATGGGAGGGAGAATTAGCTCTTTGTTCTAACAGGCCCACTGAGCACTTTACCTACAGGTCTTGTGTGAACTAAAGGTTAAATAATTCTAAGAGCTCTCTTTAAGAAAAAAATAACACCAAATTCCAAGTACAAATATCGGGATAAAAGTGGGTATTTAGAAAGAGAAAAGAAATCATACACAAAAAATCACACATTCTGAGCTGACAGATACCACAAACTACACAAAATTCAGACAAATAATGTAATATTTGTCTGAATATTCATAATTACACAAATTATGAATATTCATAATTATATAAAATAATGTAATATTTGTCTGAAATAATGTAATATTGTCGAATATTTGTCTGACTATTTGGCTCTTTGGACATTTCTTCATATATTACATACATTCATATGTTATATAAATATAGAAATAATTTGTTATTTTGTCATTGTAGTTAGCTTTTTGGGTTTACCTCTTTTTGAAATTTTTATTGGCTATTACACATTTATAATATCTTTATTTTAACTTAGCAGGTCTGTCTTAATATACTGCTTCATACATAAGAATATTTAACAATGTATTTCTTCTTCTCTTCCTGTTCCTTTTGCTATCATTGTTATCATCGTATTTCTTCATATGTTATAAACCTCAAAATATATTATTTTTTAATGAGTTAAAAAATTAGAAAATGCAAGTCATATATCACTTACATATTAGCCATGTCTAGCTCTCTTCATTCTATTATATAGTTCTGAGTTTCTATGACGTGTTCTTTTATTTTGATCTGAAGAACCTCCTTTAATAGTGATATTTCTCTCTCTCTCATGTCTAATAAAAGCTTTGTTTTCCCTTTATCTCTAAAGTATAATTTCACTGAGTATAGAATTTTAGATTGATAATTTTTTCCTCCTTCATTTTAAAGGTGCCATATTTGTCTTTTTGGCTTCAGTTATTTATGATGATTAATTAGTTTAATTCCCCCTTTGATTTCCTAAGTAATGTGTCTTCTTTCTCTGACTGCTTTCTAAGACTCTTTTTTCATCACTGGATTTCAGAAATTTGATTATCATGTGCGTGCTTGGGGTTTGTTGAGCATATTGGACCTCTCTAAGTTTTCAGTTTTCAACAAATTTGAAAAATTTTGTCCATTAATTTCTTATTCTTTTTTTCCTTACTGAATTTCAATACTTTAATTTCACACATATTAGAACTCTTGATACCTTTCCATAAGTAACTGCTAATTTTTTTTTCTATTCATGATTCAGTCTGGATGGTTTCTTTTGCTGTATCTTCAAATTAGTGTGTGTTTAATTTGATATGAAATAAATACTGTAAACTTATCATTTCAGATACAATACTTTTTATTTTAGAAGTTCCTACTTATAGGTTCCACTTCTTCATTTTGTTTATGGTTTTCTTAAAATACTGGAACATATTTACATTAGCTGTTTTCAAGTTTTTGTATACTAATTCCCTTTCTCTGACATTCTGTGACTTTTTTGTTTGTTTGTTTATTTGTTTTTTTTTTTTTTTTTTTGTTGGTTTTGGTTTATTTTTTTTTTTTTTTTTGCTTTTTTACATGTCTAATAATTAGTGATTGGATGCCAGAGAATGTAATAGTACATTATTGAGAATTAAAATTTTTTGCCTGCTTTAGAAAAGAATGTCAAAATTTATTTTGTCAGGCAGATAAGATAGTGTGATAATTTTAAGGCTATTTCTTAAGCTTTGTTAAAGTGGGTTTTGTGTAGTCTTTACTGTAAGATTAACATTATTGTTATTATTATTGATTTTGTTTAACTTCAAGTTGGTTAACATAGCATGTATTATTAGTTTCAGGGGTAGAATTTAGTGATTCACCAATTCATTACATCAAATGTCCTCCTTAATGCCCATTATACAATTACTTCTTCCTTCAACCCACCTCCCCTCCAGCAAATCTGAGTTTGTTCCCTATAGTTAAGAGATTCTTATGGTTTGCCTCCCTCTCTGTTTTTATCTTATTTTATTTTTCCTTCCCTTACGCCATGTTCATCAATTTTACTTCTTAAATTCCACATATGAGTGAAGTCATAGGGTATCTGTCTTTCTCTGACTGACTTATTTTGCTTAGCATAATACCCTCTAGTTCCATCCATATCCACATCCACTGGCAAGATTTCATTCTTTTTGATAGCTGAGAAATCTCCTATATGGAAGAAATGGATAAATTCCTAGAAGCATATAAACTACTGAAACTGAAATAGGAAGGAATAGAAAATCTGAACAGACCCATAATCAGGAAGGAAATTGAACCAATAATCAAAAATCTCCCAAAAAGAGTCCAGGGTCAGATGGCTTCCCAGGGGAATTCTACCAAACATTTAAAGAATTAATACCTATTCTTCTGAAACGCTTTCAAAAAATAGAAACGGAAACCTTATAAACTCATTCTATGAGTCCAGCATTACCTTGATCCCCAAATCAGATAAAGACCCCACTAGAAAGGAGAATTACAGATCAATATCCCCAAAGAACACAGATGCAAAAATTCTCAACCAGATACTAGCCAATCAGCTCCAACAGTACATTAAAAGTATTATTCACCACGACCAAGTGGGATTTATTCTTAAGCACCAGGGGTAGTTCAACATCCCCGAATCAATGAACATTATATATCAGATTAATTAAAAAAGGATAAGAACCATATGATCCTTTCAATAGATGCAGAAAAAGCATTTGACAAAATATATCATCCTTTCTCGATTAAAAGCCCCCAAAGAAAGTAGGGATAGGAAGAACATACCTCAGCATCATAAAGGCCATATATGAAGAACCCATACCTAATATCATCCTCAGTGGGGAAAAACCAAGAACTTTTCCTCTAAGATCAGGAACAGAACAATGATGTCCACTCTCCCCACTTTTGTTCAACATGGTACTGGAAGTCCTAGCCTAAGCAAGCAGACAACAAAAAGAAATAAAGACATTCAGATCAGCAAGGAAGAAGTCAAACTTTCACCCTTTGTAGACAACATGATACTCTAGTAGAAAGCCCAAAAGACTCCACAGGAATTCAGTAAAGTTGCACGGTATAAAATCAATGCACAGAAATCTGTTGCATTTCTATATACCAGTAATGAAGGAGCAGAAAGAGAAATCAAGGAATCAGTCCCATTTAAGATAATAGAACCTCATTATTAAGGCATGGCCCTTTTGGGGTCTCTTGAATGTGCCAGTGCTTAAGTGAAGTCTCCTCACTGTCTGTTTGGAGTTTGGATGTCTCCCAGCCCCGTGTGAGTATAGAGAATTCTTCAGCTTAGAGTCACCCTTAGTTTTTCTGATTCAGGAGACGGCCTGTGCAGATTTCTTGAGTTATTCCTTTGTGTAGCACCTTCCTCTCCAGTGTTTCCTGGGAATTTCAGCTCCTCCATGGATCTGATCAACAAGAGTACTGTCGTTTTTTTTTTTTTTTTTTTTAAGGTCCTCATTTCTGTTCTGCTTTCTGGAAATTGCCTCTAGGCAGGAAACCAGGGCAACTTGTGGGAGTCATTTTAGTTGTTTCCCTGGACTCCCTATTTTTCCTGCGCTCTCTGTGTCTGCTGACAATTAATGTTTGTATTGGGGGAGCATTCAAATAATATTTAACCCACCATAGCTGAAAAAAAATCAAAACCACTAATCTTACTAATGAAAACAATTTTCAAAAACTGTATCAGATCACTAGAGAAACACAAAACTTTGTTTTTGTTCATTGATATAGATAAAGTGTTAAAAATACTACTTTTCAGATAATTGCTCAATAAATATTTGTTAAATACATGATTAAATCAATAATAATCTATTTTTAAACCAATATGACCTTTTCTATTTGTCAGAAAACAAGACTAATGGGCGCCTGGGTGGCTTAGTGGGTTAAGCCTCTGCCTTCGGCTCAGGTCATGATCTCAGGGTCCTGGGATCGAGTCCCGCATTGGGCTCTCTGCTCAAGTTGGGGGCCTGCTTCCTCCTCTCTCTCTCTCTCTGCTTGCCTCTCTGCCTACTTGTGATCTCTGTCAAATAAATAAATAAAATCTTTAAAAAAAAAAGAAAAAGAAAGAAAACAAGACTAATGATGTGATTATATTAGTCTATTTGTGGACTGTGATGTTTTTATTAGCACAGTTTTAAAAAAGATTTTATTTATTTATTTGACAGAGAGAGAGATCACAAGTAGGCAGAGAGGCAGGCAGGGGGGTGGGGGAAGCAGGCTCCCCACTGAGCAGAGAGCCCAATGCGGGGCTCGATCTCTGGACCCTGATATCGTGACCTGAGCCAAAGGCACAGGCTTAACACATTGAGCCACCCAAGTGCCCCATGATTAGCACTTTTAAAAACTAGTTATTATTTAAAAAAAACCCAAAAACAAAAACAAAAAACTAGTTATTATTAATAATTATTTAAATGCTAAGGAATCTCAAATACTAACTAACTCCCCATCCCAGGTATAAGAAAAACTAAAAATATTGAATGTCCACATATAAATCACATCATGTATGTTGAAGTCTTTTAAAGAAAAGTGCAGGCAACATACAATGCAGAACAAAAAAGGTAAAAAATTCTCCTTTCTGCCCCTAAAAGTCCCTACTCTTTCACTCTTCTCCATAGTAATTATTACTATTTTTTCTTATTGGCCTATGCATGTATGCGTTAAATATACATGCCTGATACTCTGTTAATCCCACAAATGATTACATATTATACATACTAAACTACACCTTTTACTTTCCTATAATTATATCTGTTCAAGAGAATTTCGTAAATCATCACATTGTTTTTACAGCTGCTTAGTATTTTACTGAATAGATACAGCATAATTTATTTAAAATATTTCCTCTTGATGGATATTTAGTTTTCCCCCAGTTATTTGCAGTTACAAACAGTGCTATAATCAGAGGCCGTGCATATATGTCATTGTGCTTTCATGTGCCACAGTTCCATCATACAGTTGTACAAAGTAGCAATAAAAATGTACCTGAAACCCAGGTAATGAACAAGTAAGACTTCAATGCTATTGTCCTTTATTGCTACATAATGATTGCATCTCCCAAGTTCAAAGCATTATCATAAGGAACTTTAGGCACACAAATTACCCCCCAACATTAACACTGCTTTATAATATACCCTTACCTCTTCTCAATAGGCTCTGTATGATAATGTGTGGTATTGCCATGGTAAAAATCCTTTTTACTAAGAAAATAAATTACATTCTTGATCTTCTTTGGTGTGTAGATTAGAAAAGAAGAAAACTTGAAACTTTGAACCTGTGTGTGTGTGCGTGTGTGTATGCATGCACATTCATGCATACAAACAGACAAATAAACTAATTACTTAATATTCCTCATATAAATGAAGAGCTAGAATCTTGGTTGCATTTTCCTCATTTTTTTGTCTACTGTGTAATTCATTGAATTAGGTGTTTGCATTCATAAGAGAATTGCATTTCTCTTGCCTTGCTTTCTTCATTAAGTTGTCTTGGAATGCTACCTCTGACACAGAGAACTCTTGTTCATAATTCTAGAGCATACGGCAGCCACATGCTGATAGAACTATGGCTACAAGGTTTTCTCTGAGAAGAGGAGGCACAAATATTCTTTTATGTGTTAAAACAAAAATTTAACTCTCCCAAGGAATAATTGTAGGTCATGAAGTCCTTCAAATACTTTTCTTGCTCACCACTTAACATCATTGTATATTGAAGAAATTCCCAGTGGAACCTTAAAGACATTATTAAAACAAAGCAGAAGCTTGGATTTTGTCATGTAAAGATTCTAGATAGACACAAGAGAGCCTGGACGTGGAATGATTCTTAACTACTCACAATTAAAGGTCATTTGGCATGACATTGGAAATCTAATTTTCTTAAGGCTTTGATCCTTAATTGTTTTTTCCTTATCAACACCTGGAGGGTTCCCCAGACTTAATATACTTCAGTGTTCCTTTTATAACAACTACCCAAAATGTTGAGGGCAGGTGATTTTGGAAAAGTTTTGTGAAGAGGGAGAAGAGCCACAATGCCAATTCTACGGGAGACAGCCAGCTGGATTTTGGGTCCAGGTCACAGCACATCTTAACAATGGGGAAAAGTCAAGGTGGCTACAAAATAAGGGAGGAGAGGTTAAAAACCCAGATTTTCTGGAAAGTCAATAGAGCCATGTAGCTGTAGGGAAAATAAGGTGATCTCCCAGGAACTGCTTCTGTGGACACGTCACTTGTACTCACTGCCCTGCGGTCTGTGGTAGACTATGATTTGACCAGTACTTTGATGTCCAAATAATTGGAACTTACTGAACAAAATCTCTTGCCTGCCATCCAGCTCTACAGCAATGACAACTACAAAGAGAAATCTGACAGCAAACCATTATTACTATTTAACATTTATAGAATGCTAACAACATGCTTGGTGCTGTGAAAAATGAAGAATACAGTACTGAGATAGCTTGATGGGTTTATGTTGTCAAGTAAATAGTGGCAGCTAGAGCATTTAGGCTATCCTTTGAAAGGGATGGGCCTTATGTGTTGAATTCAGTGGTTTGTTTTTCTTTCTCTTCTTGCTCTTTCAGTGTTCTTGGATGTCTCATATCCCACAGCTCAGTGATTCTTAAAAGTGGCTACATATTGGAATCACCCAGGGAGCTTTTAAAAATAACAGGGCTGACTGCTTCTCATCCTCAAAGATACCACAGCAATAGATCTAGAGTATATTCTGCACATCAGTATTTTTTAAATCTCCCTGTGTAATTCCCATATACAGCTAAGGTTGTGAATCACTTTTGTGGGTTTTATTATTATTATTATTTTTGTTGTTTATTTTTTAATCAACAGTGCCTGATTGCTCTCTAGTTGAAATAACCTTGGTCTCCATTCTACTTTTTTTCCTCTTTGTGCCTTTGGGAGGGGAAAAAAAAAAAAAGAAATGAACACTATTAATTAATCAACCCCTCTTTTGCCATAATATTAATGGAAGAGGGCTCTTGCTCTTCTGCCATGTGGCATTTTAACTAGGGTTTTCTGGAGACAATGCCCTTTTTTCTATTCAAAGCTGTGTGTTTAATGGTGCAGATTTTAAGTGAATTGTTTTGTGGTTAAGTCTCTACTTAATTTGTGAATCACATTCTAGCCCTTACTCTGTTTGCTTGGAATATATCTTGGCCTCTTTCTTTCACTCTCTGTCTTTGATATGCACCACAGAGTAAGGCAGCTGCCGTAATTCTGTTAAGGTCTCCATGTTTTGCTTCTCAACCAGTGTCAGGTAATTGTTCTGGGTTAGAGAGATGTTCTTTTTTTCCCAGCTCCTTTTTACAGACCCAGGAGACCAGATCAGATTACATCTGCTCCCTTGACCACTCTACATGCTTTTCCTTTCTTTGCATTGTCCAAAGAGCATATTGGATCATTTGTAGGCTCTGGGATGTCATTCAAAAACTAGCTGTTAGGTTGGGGTGTGGGCATCCTAAGATATACATACCAAGTGTAGGCTTATGTCTAACTCCCATATGGTAGTTACCTCTTAATGCATAACAGATTGTCCCACAACTTATCAGCTTGAAATAACAAACACTTATTATCTCACTCAGTTTCTGAAGGTCAGGAATTCAGGAAATGGTTTACCTGAGTGATTCTGGCTCAGGACCTCTCATGAGGTTGTAGTTAGGTTGTCATCTGAAGGTTTGACTGGGGCTGGAGGATCCTCATGCACATGGCTCTTGGAAGGCCTCAGTTTCTTGTTGTCTCTTGGTCACCAGGCTCAGTTTCTTACCACATGGTGTTCTCTGTAAGGCCGGACATGATACGGCAGCTGGCTTACTCTGTGGTGCATATCAAAGACAGAGAGTGAAAGAAAGAGGCCAAGATATAAGACAAAGTGCTGTTTATAATTAATCGTGGAAGTGACATGCTATAATTTCTGTATTTTATTGGTCATACAGACCAACCCTTATATAATGTGGGAGAAGACTTTTTCTCATTGTTATTCTAACACTTAATTTTTTAACTTTTTCAAAGAACAGCTTTATTGAGGCATAACAGATAAGTAATATTTCAATGTACAAATTCGTTAGTGTTAACATATGTTCACACACATAAAGTAATAACATATATTACTAAAATCAATATAGCGAATACATCCATCACCCCTGAGACTTTCCTTGTGGTCTTTTGTAATCTCTTCCTCCAGCCCTTTTCGTCCCCCCGATCCTTAAGCAGCTACTCATTTCCTTCCTCTCACTATAGATGAGTTTGCATTTTTAAACTTTAACCTCAGCCTCAGTGATATTGATACTTGGGAACAGATAATTCTTTGTTGTAGAAGACTGTCATGGGCATTACAGGGGGTTAATCAGCATCCCTTGTCTCTATCCAACAAATGTGTGTAGCACCCTCGCCCCAGTTGCAACAAACAAACAAAAATGTCACCAGACATTGCCAAATGTCCCTTTTGGGGGCAAAACTGACCCTGTTGGAGACCCACTATCCTAGAATTTCTTTCTTTCTTTCTTTTTTTTTGTTTAAAGATTTTGTTTATTTATTTATTTGACAGAGAGAGATCACAAGTAGGCAGAGAGGCAGGCAGAGAGGAGGAAGCAGGCTTCCCGCTAAGTGGAGAGCCCGATGCGGGGCTTGATCCCAGGACCCTGAGATCATGACCTGAGCCAAAGGCAGAGGCTTAACCCACAGAGCCACCGAAGTGCCCCAACCTATTTCATATAAATAGTATATGGTATATACTCTATCTTGTGGCTTCATTCCCTCAGCATAATTAGAAATTCATCCCAGAGAGGTCTTTTTCATCAGGCTATCTGATCAGAAGAATCTCTGAGAGTGAATTTTTTTGTGGTCAAAGTAGGTAGTATGTAGAGCATCTGACAATGTGAGAGTCAAAAGTCTTAGGTTCTGATTCTAGCACTTCCACTTAGCTGTTCTGTATTAATGATGTAAAAATATTTATTTTGCTCATTTTGCAAGATTATTGTGAGGCTCAAGTGTTAGCCATATGACATTAAAATACTAGTATTTGCTTCCATTTTGGAGGGTCTATGAAAATATGAAGTTTTTTTAAATCAAATAATCTAAACTATGATCAGTTTAAATATTTATAGAGTGCTTGCATCTACAGAGTGTCCTATGTACCATGACACAAAAATTAGTTTTTTCCCTAAGAACCTACAAGACTTTGTGGCTAAAGAGGATAATAGAAATAGGGATGATGTACCAAAGTGGTGGAGAGACGAAGGAGTGATGTATTCACTCACAGAAACACTAATACAAAGATTTCTTGGAGTAGGTAAAATCCGAGCTGGATTGTGAAGGAGGAATGGGATTTTCCAGTGTGGACATTGCAGAAGGGAATTCCATTAGAATGACAAACATTCAAGCAAGGAGGCATAAAATAGCTTGGTGTATTTGGAGAACCATGAGTAGCTTAGTATTGCTGTAGTATGAAACAAGAGATCGCATCTGTATGATGGGATATGGGTAATAAGCAACAATCAACTATGAAGGAGATATTTTATCATACTAATGAGTTTGGACTTTATTTTACAAATGGCAGGAAGCTAGTGAAGTGTTTTAAGCAAGAAGTACAAACTGGTTTGTGTTTTAGAAAGATTGCTTTGGTGCTGTGTGAAGAATTGATTTAAATGCCTGTTTTCATATCTGGAGTCTGGGGATTTTTATTTCATCAATATTTTATTGTTTCATTGTTATAAATTAACACTGATTTGTGCAAATATGTTTCATTGCTAAATGGCAAAAAAAATGACTTCTTAAAAGAGAAAAGCAATTCCTTAATATAATTTTAATTTAAAGATCCAGATTAAATATATAGAAAAAATTATTTATTGGGACTTTAGTTCAGTCATGACAGTTTGAAACTACTCTTTGCCCATGTTAAAAACCTCCTGTGGCCAAAAGGTGCAGGGAGTGTGAGACCATGAACAAAATAGCTCCAAATGTAGTGCACAATGAGGTCTTCTCCTCTAGGGAGGGGGAAAGGAACGAGATTGCCCTTTAGAAATGAGACTCATGGCCTATTCCATTTTGAAGAGAGAAACAGGATTTACACGCTACAAACACTTGTCTTATTTTCAAAAGGATAAAATTCTCAACTAACAGAGGTCCTTAATATTTTATCCTCCTGGACAGATGTTGAGGCCCCTTTATAAATCTGCAGTGTCCTCTTGTACGTATCCTGCCCTTTCTTTTCCTATTGAATGTCATGAGAGCTCATTTTTCTTAACTGAATGTCATGTCACACCCCCTCCTCTACTAATCACAAAGCGAGTCTTGGAAAATCACAGACTGTGCTCACTATCAGCAAAGCCTGTCATGTAGAAGTGTTAGGGAACCGGAGGACTGTCCCTTCTTTTATTGCTTCTTACTTCCTTCAAGGCAATTTATATAAATAGCAAAGTCTTGTTTTTTTTTTATTCTGAGCCTGAATTGATTTTTCCATACCAGTACTGATTAAGCATAGGGTGTGTGGGGCCCTTCATTCTCCTAGAAAGGAAAACTGAGTATGGGAAAACTTTAGACCAGAGAACGGGAATTAGGATGAATGGGGAAAATGGGGAAAAAATCTGGGTATGTAAGAATGAAACTTAGCCAGACCTGAATTTTTGGCTGGCTGAGGAGTAGTCCTAGAAACTTGACTTTTCTTCAATTAGTATCAGCTTAAACATTGAGGGTCATGTTGCATTACTTTGTTGTGCTTGTTGAATATTATAAACACAGTCTCAAGAATAGGAGAGAGGAGACCATGAGGATATAAAAATTGCCCCAAGAAATGTGAAGGTGAGCATATATGCTTGGCAGAATCCTCATTTTGGGAAGGGAGGTAGGTGGTATTTATCCATATTATTCTCATGGGGAACTCTGGAGACCAAGGAGCACATAATATTGTCTCTACAAATTTCCAAATATGTGCTGTTAAAGGACTTCTCAAACCTCTAACCCTTGTTGTGGCTACTCCCCACTAATCATGTTACCGTCCTGTTTTAATATACATACACATGTTGTATGAAATCAATAGAAAGATATGGTACTCCAGGATAATGTAAAGAGATGGGGATGAGAACAAGGAAACCAAGGAAACAGGATAAATGTCTTCAAATATTTAGTGGGCCATCATGAGCTAGAAAGATCAGAATGTTCTACATGGTTTCCAGTAGTAGAACTCGGACTAGAACGCAGATACTGGGTCAAGATAGGGAAAACTTCTGTATATTAAATAATTTCATCTGGTCACAAATAGCTTTTTATCATTCAGTGTTACAAGCGAGGCTTCTACGTTACAAGGGAAGCTTTTAAACTGAGTCAGACTAGATATCTTCTATGTCTCTTGCAAATGTACTGTTCTAGAATTCAAACAATAAAATAAGCTCAATGTTAAGATTATGCACTACGACTTTTTTTTTTTTCTTAGAGAGAGAGAGAGACAGAGAAAGAGAGCCTGTGTGTGTGTGGAGAGTATGCAGGGGTGGCAGGCGGCAGATGGAGAGAGAGAGAATCTTATGTAGGCTCCATGCCCAGTGTGGAGCCAGACGTGAGACTCAATCTCACAGCCCTGAGATCATGACCTAAGCCAAAATCAAGACTCAGATGCTTAACCAACTTAGCCACCCAGGCACCCCTATGCACTATGGTCTTTATATAACTTTTGTATCATTGGAGATAATGAAGGCACTACTATTTTTGTTTGGATAATAAGATGTCCCCCTTTCTTCTCTCTACTGTTGTCATTTTTTTGGTGTGTGTGTCCCTGAACTATTTTAATTTATTCTTTCATTTATTTGTTCACTCATTTAATTCAACAAGTATTACTGAGTTCCTCATCTGCACCAAACACTGTGCTAAGAATCCAAAATGATAAAGATACTGTACCTGTCTTGTCTTCATGAAGATGTGAGTCCACTCACCTGTGAACAACTTGGAGCTTTACACTTAAAGGTATATGATGTTTTTATCTTGTTTATTTGTTGTTTAGACCCTCAAAACAGTCTATTTATGCACCCTGATGGTTTTAAGTAGGGATCAACTCAAACCGAATGTCCCAAGAATTCAGTGAGAAGACATTGGAGAGACATCATTTAGTACCATATTTAACTACTTCTTGACCATGACTGGATGGTCAAAGTTGTCTATGTCAGAGCTTAACGGCACAGGTTTCATTTAAAATAGCAGAATTCAAATCCTCCTTTCTCTGTTTATTAGCTATGAAACTCAGCTACTTAACCTTTCTGTGTCTTGATCTTGTCATCTGCAAGACAGAATTACAATAGAACCTACCTAGTAGGGTTCTTATGCACAATGGAGATGTTTGTAAACTGCTTATCACATTGTTTCAGACATAGTAATTTCCCAACAAAGATAAGCTATTGTTGTGGTACTTTAAATGAGGCTGTCATCTGTTCATATTTCTTTTTTTAGCACTTATTAAATTGCCTTTTAGTAACTCCAGTTATTTGCTTAAGTGTTTGTCTCACTCATTCAACAGTGAGGTTTCTAAAAGCCTTAATCTTTACTGTAGCTTAAGGTCACAGTACTTTCCAACATTGTTCATGTCAACACAAACACTGCAAATCTTTTCAGTGACCCACCAGGGAAATGAAAAAGGCTTATTTGGCTAGAAGTGACCAACCTGTGGGTTCTAAACTCCACACTCTGCCCATCTTTCCTGAGGGCTGAGAGTGTCAGTCTCTTAGAGCACTAGACACTGTGTAGCACGTAGGTTGAAAAGCTCTGGCCTCACTCGGTGCTCATCAGGTAGTAAGCAGGGAATAGTCCAGTAATTGTTCTGCTATTTTTTTTTTTTTTCTGTATTGAAAAGACCGCTACTGCCAGCTCCATTCTTGTGCTTTAAAATTTAAATGCTCTTTTTCTCATTTCTGCTTTCTGAGTGTAGATCCTATATTCTGAAATCTTAAGCTTCTTTTCCAAATTTTTCTCCACAGGAAATGTGATGCCCGTGCAGATGCCTTGGGGTTTCCAAAGTGGTTTAGGTGCTCAGTTTGCTACTTAATTACCAATTACTTGTATGTGCATAGCAATTTTATCATGGGATCATCAGGAGCAAGATATAAGGATACACAATATCTAGGTATAAAGATCTATCTACTGTAGCCTAAAATTTTATGGTAATTGTCAAAAAGAGATGCCTATTTTCCTGCTTCTCTGTAGATCATGGAGAGGGGTTTTCTTAAATTGTTTAAGCCTTTTGCTTCAGACATTAGTTCTTGCCATGGAGGTGGGATGTTGATGAGTTAAGTAGTTGGTGGAGGAAAGGCATCAATTCACAACTTTCCATTGGATCAAGCTAATATATAAAAAGTTCTTAGGCATGCAGGGTCCTTTCTCTTGTTGCTCTTCTCTTTCCCCCTGAAGACTGCTAGGCACTGATCCTTATGAAGTATGTACATTCTTATAGCCAAACTCTTTTTTTTTTTCTTTGAAAGAGAGAGGGTAGGAGAAGCAGCAGTGGGAGAGGGAGAGAGAATCTTAAGGAGGCTCTGTGCCAGCATGGAGCCCTATGCAGGTCTCCATCTCACAACCCCGAGATCATGACCTGAGCCAAAATCAAGAGTTGGGCGCTTAACTGCCTGAGCCATCCAGGTGCCCTGACTCAAACTTATTCTTTTTTTTTTTTTTTTTTAAAGATTATATTTATTTATTTGACAGAGAGAGATCACAAGTAGGCAGAGAGGCAGGCAGAGAGAGAGAGAGAGAGGGAAGCAGGCTCCCTGCTGAGCAGAGAGCCTGATGCGGGACTCGATCTTAGGACCCTGAGATCATGACCTGAGCCGAAGGCAGTGGCTTAACCCACTGAGCCACCCAGGAGCCCCACCCCCCCTTTTTTTAAAGGTTTTATTTATTTATTTGACAGACAGAGATTACAAGTAGGCAGAGAGGCAGTCAGAGAGAGGAGGAAGCAGGCTCCCTGCTGAGCAGAAAGCCCCATGCGGGGCTCGATCCCAGGACCCTGGGATCATGACCTGAGCCAAAGGCAGAGGCTTTAACCCACTGAGCCACCCAGGCGCCCCCAAACTTATTCTAGACTGTTTTAAAGTATGAATCAGGGGTAGAAGGTCAGGATGTTTCAAGAGGTCTAGTTCATTCTTACACTAAGCCACTGGTTTATCAGAAATTGGGTTGACATTATGGCTTCCACTCTTCTGATTCCTGTATCTGTATCTCAGTTGATTCTTAATTCAGGCAGAAAACAGTATTGTCATTTATTAGGCCTTCTAAAATCTCAACAGTAATCAATGCTGTTTATTAGTATTCAATCTGAATTTTAAAGAAAATTTGTAAAATAGAATTGATAAATAAAGATGGTAAAATATTTCTACCATACACATGAAGAGAGTAAAACATAAAATTTTCTCTGCTTCCCCTTGTCCTTCTTCACAAAGTTAACTACTATTAACATTTCTGTGAATCTTTAGAGAAGAAAAAGGACATATGCTTGCATAGGGTTTTTATGTGCTTTAGAAAATGTACACAAAACTTTGGTTCAGGCAACAATTTCTTAGAAATGACACCAAAAATGAAAGTTATAAAAGAGATAAGTTGTGTTCTAAAAGTAAAATAAAAAAAACTTCTGTGCTTCAAAGGACATCATCAAGGCAGTGAAAAGACCTTCAGAATGTGAGAAAATATTTACAGATCATGTATCTGATTAGGGACATATATTTAAAATATATGAACATAGGGCCAAATAATAAAAGACAGAGAAACCAATTTAAAAATGGGTGAAGGATTGGAACTGACATTTCTCTAAAGAAAATATGTGAGTGGCTAATAAGCACATGAAAAGATGCTCAACATCATTAGTCATTGGGAAAATGCAGTTAAGACCAAAATGAGATGTCACTTCACAGTCAGCAGGTTAGGTACAATAAAAGGATAGATAATAGCAGATATTGGTGAGGTTGTAGAGACATTGGAACCCTCATGTGCTGCCAGTGGGAATGTAAAAGACAACCACTTTAGAAAACAGCCTGACAGGTCCAGAAAATGTTCACATAGAGTTACCATATGACCCAGTAGTTGTACTTCTAGTTGTAACCGTCCCTCAGAACAATGTACTGACCAAACGTGCTTAAACATGTACTAGCAGAGTCATTGGAAATGAAATTAGTAACAATATTAAGTGGTTTGTTCACTTAAAGTTGTTGGATTGTGAAATTTAAGAAATAGTTTATATTTTTAATGTTATAATAATAAATTCATTTTGTTCCTTAATAAACTCTTGTTTACATACTCCAAAAAAAAAAAAAAAAGTACCAGCAACAGGCCTCTGGGGAAAAGGATAGTATACGTCCCTGAAGCCGAGCAGCTGGGAATGCCTGGCCCTGCTCAGGGTGAAACAACCCCTGCATCTTTTCTCTGTTATTGCCCCTTCTGGTAGTTCATTAGATGATTCCTTCAAATGTGTTTACTCAACCACAAATCCTATACTGCTTGATCAGGCATATCTTGCTTGTCCATAATCTCCTTCCACTCCGTTGTTGATTGTTATCTTGTATCTAATACACAGGGGACTGAGGATTCCTTCTGGGCAACATTCTTCTCAGTTGCCGACCCCCGCTCCCTTTCTCATGCTGCTGACTTGCTTGTGCCTCATTCTTCTCCGGTGGGCCTTGGAGAAGCAACACTAGATACATACTCAAGAGAAATAAAAACATGTGTCTACATTTAGACTTGTACATTAATGCTCATAGAAACATGATCCATAACAGTCAGAAAGTAGAAACAGTCTAGATGTTCATCAACAGACAACTGGATGAATAAAATGTAATCTCTCCATGCAGTGGAATATTATTGGGCCATCAAAAAGGAATGCAGTACTGATATTTGGAACAACGTGGATGAACCTTGAAAACATGCTAAGTGAAAGAAGCCAGTCATATAAGAGCACATATTATATAATTCCATTAATATCAGGTGTTCAGAATAGGCAAATCTATAAAAACAGAAAGTACTTTAGTGTTTATCTGGGTCCGGATGAGATAGAATTGTGAGCAACTGTTAATGGGTACAAAGTTACATTTTGGTATAAGGAAAAGATTCTATAATAAGATTATGGTGATAGGTGTACAACTCTGTAAATACACTTAAATAGTAAAATTGTACGATTTAAATAGGTAAACATATATATCTCATAAAATTGTTGGGAAGAAAAAAAAAACGCTTACCTATATAATTGTGCTATACACACGGCTACCCTACTTTTCATTCTACACAGCTTAGGGTATTTTTTTCCTATAAGAACACATCAAGTTGCATATGTTTTTAAATGGTTATGTAATTGGGGTGCCTTGGTTAAGCGTCTTTTGTTGGCTTAGATCATGGTCTCAGGGTCCTGGGATGGAGCCCCCAGTCAGACTCCCTGGTCAGAGGGGAGCCTGCTTCTCCCTCTCCCTCTGCCCCTCCCCTTCCTGTGCACGCACATGTGCACACACATGCATGCTCTCTCTCTCTCTTTCTCAAATAAATAAAATCTTTAAAAAAAAAATGGTTAGGGGAACCAGGTGGTGGGTATTAGAGAGGGCACGGACTGCATGGAGCACTGGGTGTGGTACAAAAACAATGAATACTGTTATGCTGAAAATAAATAAAAAATGAATTAAAAAATAAGTGGTTCTGTAATATTCCAAGCTTTGGGACACTTGATTGTTTCCTATAACTTGAATTTACATCTTAGATTTTCCTCAAGTTAAAAGGAGTCTTGTTCTTGGCCTGTCTATATTCTATAAATGACCACAATTAGGGATGAGCAGCATTTAAAACTGATAGAACAGAACATTAGGGAAAAAAGAGGAATGGGTTTTGTCTCTGCTGATGAGACCAGGAGTATTAGAAAGGAGGCGGAACAGCTGCAGGCTACTCATTGCTTCCCGAGCATGTTTTCTTGTCTGACCATGTAGTTTCCTAGATATTAAAATTGGGCCACCCAGTCTGCCCCCAATATGATGAACTTCCTCAGAGTAAACTCCATGCACTTGTGTGGCTGGTGATTTTGCTTTTTGATTAGACCTGCTTTGCATTTCTTTGTGGAAGTATATGGGTCTTTAATATTTTATATCTCATTTTAATATTTTTGCTTCCTTTCCTATCTTAGGTCTGTGAAATTATTTTTATTCATAATTGAGCCCTTGAAGGTAATAACTATTCTTTCTCTTATAAATATTTAGAAATATATTTTGCTGTTGGTTTCTGATAAGTCCTTTTATCAGATTAATGATATTTTTTCTATCTCATGATGAATAATTTTTCTTAAAAATCAGGAATGGATATGAAGTACCACCCGACTTGTGGGGACATCCATCATAATGGTGTATATGTATTTATTTTTTTCTGCTGTAATCTGTTCATGTGGTGAATTGCATTAACGCATTTCCTAATCTATTTTCAATCATTCACTTGGCATTCATTTCACACATATTTATTTAGTGCCTTCTACATGGCAGATGCTATTCTGAGCAGCAGTGTCACAGTAATAAGCAAAACAGACATTTTTCTTTAAAAACATTGCTAAATGCAATCTTCTAACATTTAAATGTTTTGCATTTAGATTTAAGAATTTATCTTGAGCAATATTCAAATGTACACATAAAGATATCTAATAAAGGATGATTATTACAGCACTGTTTATAAATATTAACACACCCACACCCAGTGCTCCATTCATAGAAGGTTGAAATATAATTTGGTTTCTCCACAGCATAGAAAAACATATACTGGTTCAAAAGAGCCAGGTAGCTTAGTACACACATACATGAAATGATTAAAAAAAAAAATCAAGTTGCAGGATTTATGCATATGCAGTATCATGTCATTTTTGTAAAAATGAAAAAAACCCCACCTCTTTGTGTATTCACACTTTCTATAGGCATAAAAAGTATCTGGAAGGATATGAAACAACAAGCTATGTAAGCTGAGGGGTGGGGAGCATGAGGACAGATTTTCACTTTTCGATGTATAACTTTTGCATTGATTCCTTTTTCCTTTTTTCTTTTTTGCAAGAGGCAGATATTATTATTGCAACTGCAAAAGGAGGGAAAATAAGGGTAGAGTTAAGAATTGGGAAGAGGGTATATGAGAACATTTTGAACATGACCCTGGTTAATGCTCAATTGCAAGCAACAGAGCTATCATAGCTGGTTTTAAGCAGAATGGGGTTTTTACTATGTATGAGATATTATCAGAAAAATTGCTATTGCAAATGCCAAAGGAACAGGCGGTAGGTGGAATTCCCAAAAACAGCTCTTGGCCCCAGAATCAGACTGTCTCCCTGTCATCGGTGCAGTCGCTACCACTGCTGCAAGAATCTGCCAAGGCAGGAGGCTGGGGAGCAAACACGGCCGAAGCATGCAGCCTCTTCTGTGATTGGCCTCCATCTGTACCCCACAACCTGCCTCCCCCCCCCATTTAATTCACTTTCAAATTCCAGCCTCGTATGAGGGCATCTGATTGGCAGAACTTAAGTCTCATCTGGAACCCTAACTGCAAAGGACTCTAAAAATAGAATTTTCAGCTTTCCAAACACCATAGCATAGGAAGATGTACTTGAAAGAGGCTGAATGGATATTAAGCAGGCAAGCCACACACTGAGCAAATAGCAGGTTGCTTTTCAAATACAAGAAATGACTATTTTCACTGGCAAGATCACTTTTGCATGATATAAGAAATATATATTTATTGTAGAAAAATGAGAAAATAAGCAAGCACAGATAAGAAGAGGTAAATAAAAATTATCTGAAATCCTACATCCGTTGTCAATATTTTGACATTTGACCTTTCAAACCCCTACACGCACAATCCCACCAACCACCCCCACACTTAAAAAAATATAAAATCCTATGGACATTGGGGAGGGTATGTGCTTTGGTGAGTGCTGTGAAGTGTGTAAACCTGGTGATTCACAGACCTGTACCCCTGGGGATAAAAATATATGTTTATAAAAAATAAAAAAAAATATAGAATCCTTTTTGCACATTGACAGAATCTGTTTCTGTGTAGCAAAGCTTGATGCAATGTTTAAAAAGTGAAGTTAATTAAAAATCATAAAACATGTATTGACTTAATAACTTAATTTAAAAAACTCATTAAAGTAATAGACAGTGAGTTTAAAAAAAAAGAAATTCACATTTAAGTCATTTTCATCAAGTCAAAATAGGCTATCTTTTCATTTTAATGAACTTTAATTTTTGACTAAATAAGGGTTTGTTTTTAATTAACTTTTTTTTTTAAAAAAATTTGAAGAGCATTCCTTAATTCCTTTTCTCCCCCAAATTAGGGAAATTCTGTACTCTTTCCAGTTTTAAAACAATGGAAAGAACTCTCTAGATCAATCATTAAACACCAAATAACCAAATAACCAAAGTTATTGAGAGGCTTGCCAACCTCTCAATAACTTTGGTTTCATTGTTTGTAACTGAAGAGGTTGAACTAGGATCTCAGGTCCAGATCTGTGAGGCTAACCATTTTGTGAAGAGATTTCCATGCTTAGGTAAAAGTTTCAGTTTACAGAATCCTGGCTTTGATATCTGGGCTTCTCATGGACCAGGTGACCTTGAGCTCGTTATGAACTGCTGGATGCCTGCATTTATGATTTGAGCACTGAGATTAAAAGTAGTTTCTACTTACTTCCTGGAGGTTGACAAGGCTGCCAGCTCCCTTGCAGAAATGTCCTATATACATATTATAACTAATTAAAGTAAGGACAGTAATATGGTCTAAGTGGTAGCTAAACAGAGTTCTTTAATTTTGGTGTAGATTTTAACCTTGAGATGACTCTGTGAGATGTAAAAGCAACCATGACAAAATTTTAAAATAACAAAGAGTATAGGAATTTATTTAAGATAATGAATGGGTGATAGGATCATTCCAAATAAAAAGTTTACCTGGCAATATGTATTTATCTATCTGTAAATCTACCAATCTAGTGACTTATATTCTGTATATTTGCATATACCTGAAAGGGTTTATACAAGTTAAATGTGCTTATCTCTGGGGATGGAGTTATAAGTAATTTTCTGAAAATTTCAGGTTTACTAATTAAATAATTTACCTTTAGTGAGCCTATGATATTTTTGTATCTAGAAAAAATACAATCAATTAGGTTTTTTATTTTATGTTCTTTTAAATTTTATTTAAAAAAATTTTTTTAAAGATTTTATTTATTTATTTGAGAGAGAATGAGTGAGAGAGAGCATGAAAAAGAAGAAGGTCAGAGGGAGAAGCCGACTCCCCAAGGAGCTGGGAGCCCGATGCGGGACTCGATCCTGGAAGTCGGGGATCATGACCTGAGCCGAAGGCAGTTGCTCAGCCAACTGAGCCACTTAGGCACCCTTTATTTTATGTTTTAATGAAAATTATGTGTGTTGTATATGTTCTGAGGCTACAGCAGGTAGGTGGGATTAGAAGGGAGGAAAGATCATATATCTCTTAAATTATTCTTCCTGTTATGATGGAGAGATTGAGAGAGTGAGACAGAGAGTCAGTGAGTAAAGAATTCCAAGATCCTGTCTATCGTTCATGACCCTGATTTCTCACGTATTAGATGACCTTAATCTTTGCACATGGTTTTAGATTGGTCTGTAGGAATCAATGTCTTTTTCTCAAAACTCACTTGTCTTCCTCAAATTATACTTTCCAATCTTTTACTAGGAGAAGAACTTGACTCATTCACTCATCTTCCTCATTCAATGACCATTTAAACCCATCCTATTTAGCTCTTGCAGTAAATGATGGGTTCTGGGATTGCCAAAGGGGCAGGGTGACCTAGTCCAAGGTGAGTCTTTCTGCAAATGTCACCAGGACTATTTCAGTCGACTCTGGTTTCTCACTGTTTCTGATCCCACCCTCTCACTCCTTTTTACAAGCTCCTTTCAATTGTTTTCTTCTGAAACACAGCTCTAATATTTGCACTCCCTTACTCAATGATCACAAGTGCATCCCTAGCATCGGAAAACAAAATAACAAATGAAAAAACAAACAAAGAAACACCAAAAAAGTCCTCTAGAGTCGTTAGATGGTTTTTCAAGGGCTTCCTTGTCTGTTCCCCAACCGATCTTTCCAACCTTATTCTTCCTTCTACAATCCTTTCCTTTCTTGCTTTTTGCCTCTACTCATGCCAGTACCTTGCACTGCCCTTCTTCATCACCTCCACACATCCATCCCCTTATCATTTAGGACTCAAATCCCTAGGAAGCTTCCCAATTCCCTTTCTTGAAGTACTATACCTTCCTCTCTGATCCCATAACACTTCGTCTTTTCTTCTCTTGGGTACTTGCTACCTTTCAAGTGTATTTCAGTTATTTGTGCTCTCTGGGAGCTCAGCCATAAACATACTCTGTCTCTGAACTGACTCTATTTTCCACTGTAGGCTTCTAATAAGTATGTGCTGTTAAAGAATTGGGGCCAACATTTTTCTGGGTTAGATTCCACCAGGGTAGCTATATGGTGGCTGCCTATTGAACTTTTTTTTTTTTTTTTTTAAATTAACTTCCCCAGGCCACAGAGGTACCATTTGGTGCAATAATTTATTAAATCACCCTCTACCAGCTCAGTTATTGTCTCAAAGATGAGTTGCTCGTAGTTAGCACTGCACTGTGTTTTGGGGGGATTGTGAGCTCTTTCTTGGTACTAGCCCCTAAATCCACATGGATGATTCCAAAGCTAGAAAATAGTAAAGTAGTTTATCATGGCTTTTGAAATCACAGGCAGTGGAATAAATTTTAAACTTCTTATCACATTTTCCCCACTTTTTCTGCTCTGCCTCTTGGCCCTCTGATTTATTTGTTTATACTTTTTTTTTTCTTATACAGGTTGGCTCTAGGCTATTTTTTAGAGTGATTCCATTGGGGTAGCTGCCAGCTTCTATTAATGACAACCATGAGTGCTTGAGGAGGTGCGTGGGAGCTTGCTGAGAAAGAGGCAGGGAAGGTTTTTTATTTGTTTGTCTGTTTTCTGGGGAGGGGGTTGTTTCATCAAGGATAGTGGAAGACCAGATTGCCTTTCCCTAGAGTTGTTTCAGCCATCTGCCACGACCCTGTGTGGATACCTTGAATCAATAAAGGAATCCTCAAATCAACAGATGACCATGAAGTGACCAATATAAAAGTTCCCCACTCAGTAATATAAAGCTTCAAAGTAGAAGATAGGGAAGAATAAAGAAAATAACACAACACATCTTGAATAACTCAGTTTATGATCTGAGATTTGGACCCATTACATATATCATATATGTCACTTTTGGATGATTTTGTTGGTTATCTGGAGTCTGATAAATTCTGGCTTCCGTAATTATGTTGAATTTCTAGACCGACGAGCTCTGAGTAAATCCCTGGAAAGTGATTATTTCATTAGAGATGTACTATTCTTGGAAATCTTTTCTGAGTAGCCTGGTAGTCTTCCCTTAGACTTTGACCTTATCACCATGACTCATTTAAATACTATAGGAAATATAATTATGAAGAGAGGAAGAAAGTCATTGCTGTAGGCATGGTGACATGTTATGGGGTGGTTTGTTCCGGCTATGCATATAGTAAGTTTTTTTTTTAATAGTAAAATTTTAAAAGAAACTTGTAAGTATTTCTATAGTTACAAATTTCAAGATAATTCTATGATTTTAATTAAAAATCACATTTACTATTTTTGTTGATTGGATATATGCAACTGCTGCCAAAATGTTTCTACAGAATTAGGACTGGATACTCTTAAGAAAAAAAATATTTATTTATTTATTTATTTATTTATTTATTTATTTGCCAAAGAGAGGGAGAGAGAGCCCAAGCATGAGGAGTGGTAGGCTGAGGAATAAGCAGGCTCCCTGCCATGCAAGGAGCCCAAGGAGGGACTTGATCCCAGGACCCTGGGCCCATAACCTGAGCCGAAGGAGAATGCTTAACCAACTGAGCCACCCATGTGTCCTTTTTTTTCTTTTCTCTCTCTCTCTCTCTTTTTTATAGTCAAATAATTCATGTGAAATAATCCATGTAGGAAAATAAGAAAAAAAAAAAAGGAAAACATACAAAAGAAAATAATGCAGCAATATGTAAAAGAGAACCCTTTTTTCCACTGAGTTTCAGCAGAAACTTGAAAGGCTAAGAGCAATGCAATAGGTTTCACGTACTCCACATTCAAGAGTGAGATGTGGACCACATAGGCAGAACCTACTGGGAGATGGAGGAATTGGTGAGTAGAATTTGTCCAGAGTGATCTTTCATGTGGACAGCATGGAAAAATTGAGGTGCTTTTTTCCCCACAAGGTGTTCTATAAGATTTACTTGGAGGACTTGACATTCATCGCCTGGAGTCTGGTGATCTCAGAACTGGAGCCTGATTCTTTCCAGGAGAAATCCTAAGGTAGTGTTCGGTCCCCCAATAATGGGTTCCCCAATAATGGGTCCATGATTAAAGGAGTGAGACTGATACAAAGCGAAGGTCAAGCAAAACTTTATTTCATGCCAAGCATCAAGAATCAAACCAAACAGGGCACCTGGGTGGCTCAGTGGGTTAAGCCGCTGCCTTCGGCTCAGGTCATGATCTCAGGGTCCTGGGATCGAGTCCCACATCGGGCTCTCTGCTCAGCAGGGAGCCTGCTTCCCTCTCTCTCTCTCTCTGCCTGCCTATCTGTCTACTGTGATCTCTCTCTGTCAAATAAATAAAATCTTTAAAAATAAATAAATAAATCTTAAAAAAAAAAAAAAAGCTAATACTTTAAAAAAAAAAAAGAATCAAACCAAACATTCAGGTCCGCACCTCTTACAAGAGAGGGCGACCCCTCTCTGTTTCACCGACTAGCTTTTATAGAGCAAAGGCCACGTGGTTGGGCCTGGCCACACACAGGTGGCCAATAAAATTGTAACACACAGAGAAAGCTGCACAGCCATGCCAGGTGACAATTGAATTACAATTTACCGTAGTAGACATTTGAACCAGCCTATCACCTTGGTCAGAATTGGCACCTAAAAGGTGCCCAAAGGGCAGAGCCCATACTCCTTGGTAACTCGGAAGACAGTATGCCGCCCCCCCACAACTGATCGGATGTCTCCACCTGGCCTGACCAACCCTTGTATATTTGGGCTTTGTTGCCTGGGACTGGTTTCCGGGACTTGTTTTTAAGTAAGTTTCCCTGGGGGGAGGGGGGCAGAGTCAATTTAAGTTTTACAACAAAATGGCAATTCAACCGGGGTGGGGCTGCTCTGGCTGAATAGGCCCTTACAGTAGGAGACTAACCAGGGACACTGGGAGCAAGCTGCACTTCCTTTGTCAGCGGGATGAAGGTATTTCTTTCATGGAGTGCTGGATGTCCAGGGCCATGGGAGTGTCAGAAGTGCATTGGAGGAGAAGTTTTGAGAGTTTGAGAGGGAGCTATAGTCAAAAGTACCCCAGAGATGAATGTCTGAGGAATTTGCAAAAGATCCCTATGAAAGGAAGAGTTAACTCTGCGCTGACATTTCCAGAGGGCCTCAATACCAGATTAGGAAAAGTCATTAGGAAAAACCTTCCCTGTGCCCCTACCTCTCCTCATCCTTCATTCTGAGGCAACTCTCAAGAAGCCAAACATTTCGGCTGCCAAGTTGTGGAGGATGCAAAGAGAGAAGAAGCCAAGCTGCCATTCCTTTCTCACCAGGCAGGATTTGGTTTAAATTGGGGCAAATGTTACTGGCCATTATGGGTAAAGAGAACATTAGATAAAAATTTGGAGTTTTAATATTACACCTGACTATAATGTAGGTTGGATTGGATGTTTTATTACTAGAGAAAGACACTATTCCTCTGCTATTTAAGAGTTACCAGAAAAAATCATGGGAACTCTGAAATTTCATCCAAGGGGCAGGACACAGAAAACTCATTGAGTGGATTCCTAGAAGCAATACAGAGAAAACATGGTTGGTTTCTGCTTGCTGTTATGCTGTCAGTCACCTGAGATACCAACCACCCACAGATAGTCAGTGCATCTTGGTTTCTTTCTTTTCAGTCCTTTTCTTTGCCTACATACATTTCATAAAAACAAAATTGGGGTCTTATTCTGTCAATTACAGTGTATGTTTCCCAATTATTTTCCCTAATCCTTCATGAAAGTCTTTTTAAAAAGTTAGACAACAATAGCAAAGTCCTTTAAAAAAATAAATTGGCGTTAATCTGGAAGAGTTAAGTCACTTTAATGCTATTAATTTTCTGGAAAGGTTAAGGCAATTGTGTAATTGTAGAATGACTATCATTAGAGACTATTACAGTGCTTTGCAAATCAGTTAGTTTTACTTGTTGCATTTTGTTGAGAGAGTGAGGCACTGCAGCATATGAGAGTTTTACACCCGATTTCAGTTCCACATAGAACTCGAGGTATGTGAGTTCCTGGTCTGTCCCCTTCACCATGAGTCATCAGTCTCTGTTGAAGTATTAGAAAACACCTGGTAATTGCAACAAGACAACAATCTTGGCACTATTTCATTAATTATGTCTCCTTCCCAGCTGGTGTTTTTATTTCTGGAATGTTTTTTCCTCCTTGTGTAGACTTTATGCCCCCTGGGCAGGGGCCACTTTTTCCATTTTGTCTTGTGTTGATCTATTGCCTAACAAATACTGAAAAATAATGGATTTGGTTCACTTAGTTAGAATTCATCTACAGATATTGACAATGTCAAATACAGATATTGATAAATGCCAACAAATACTGAAAAAAAATGGATTTGGTTCACTTAGTTAGAATTCATCTACAGATATTGACAATGCCACAGGTATATTTCAGCCTTGTGTCTTACAGGTTAATATGCTCCAAAGTTTTAGCTTGTCCAATAGCTCCTTCTATTAGGGGCAAAGGATTCATGACTTCTTTGTATATGAGAATGCCAGATATTAAGAACATTCAAAATCAGAAGTGACCACCACCTTTTTCAACTAAGGTGTGACTGAGAAAGATGGGCAAAGTGGCTTTTTTTCCCCCACAGTTACAAATTGATTTTCTCACAAATTATTTTCTCACAAATTATTATTATTTATCACAAATTATTATAAATTTTTATCACAGTTACAAATTAATAGCTTGTGATAGGTTTATTTGGCTTAAACATATAAAAAGTTGAATAAATTGATAATATGTACCATAAAAATTTAAGATAAAACAAAAAGAGCTGGAAATCTGAGGTCCATATTCTTGCATGGCAATAATCAGCTGATAAATATTTTGGGGGGAGGGTGGGGGATAAGGCATGGACACTCCATAATGCTATAGTCCTACCACTTCCTCATGTTTACCAACTCTGCAGAAATATAGTATTTATCATTTAACATTGCTTGCAGGTTTTTTTTTTAAATTCTATATCCAGCTTTTTTTTTTTTTTAAATTCTATATCCAGCCTATTTCAATCGTTCAAATAGCTTGCCTTGCCCCTGTAAGCGTTTCAATTTTCCAAGCTTTGCTCTTACTCATATGGTCTTTCTGAGTAATTATGGTAATTATGAGATACCATATAGGTATCTAATCAGTCATTGGCATCCCTAAATTGTGCTGATGAAGAACCCTTATGGCAATGAGATCATAAAGGTGTTTATTTTGAAAAAAAGTATTATAAAATTACTTGAAAACAATGTCTTTAAAGCTCCTTACTAATAAAGTAAAAACATTCCATCTGGAAGCAACAACATTGTTACCTTGCTCTGGAAAGAAAGTGGTGCACCATGCTATCGTAATTGAGTTAAAATGCATACCTCCAGATCCCAGTTAGAACCCATGCAGAAAGAGGCACCTGTCTGTCTGGATGACTCTCTGGTTGATAAAATGATGCTAAGCTCTGGTTAAATCATTGCTTATTTAAGTGGTTGGAATTCTATATTTCTTTTCAAATTCCAGCCTCCAGGAGGTCTAGGTATCTTTGTAAGGACTTATGAAAGCTAACCAGTCATTCCCAGGTCCCTGAAAATTATGCTGTAGGTAAACTGCTTATTCTGCCAGTTCACTAACTTTTCATTAGGAAGTGTAGACATTACTTCGGAATTTTAAGTAAGTTTAGATTTTAGAGGTAAAGGTTCTGTTTCATTCTTTGCTAGCCTCTTCTACCTCTAGTGATTTCCATCTCTGCAAATTACCTGTCCATCCAGTTGATCAAGTCAGACAGAAGAGAGGATCTGTGACAGTTTACTTACCCCCACCAACCTCAGCCATTCAAGTCCTGCTGATTTACTTCCTTTTTAAAGATTTTATTTATTTATTTGACAGACAGAGATCACAAGTAGGTCGAGAGGCAGGCAGAAAGAGAGGAGGAAGCAGGCTCCCTGCTGAGCAGAGAGCCCGATGTGGGGCTCGATCCCAGGACCCTGGGATCATGACCTGAGCCGAAGGCAGAGGCTTAACCCACTGAGCCACCCAGGCACCCCTGCTGATTTACTTCTTAAATACTCCTGACTTTCCTGTGTTTCTCAACTATTTCTGCTCTCCTAGTTCCAGCCACTAATCATTCTAGAAAAACCTCCTAACTCATCCTCTAGCAGCCTCTCTTACCCTTCCACAGACCAGCCTCCATAGGATAGCAGTGGCTCCCCATTACTTTCAGGACAAATGCCACTATTATTAACATCTCTCCAAGATCCTCTGCCTTGTACACTGGCCTGGATCTCCACTGTCTTCCCAGAATCCTTGTCTTTTTTCACCACCTCCATACTTCCTCTCCTCTTCATGAATGTTCTTTGCTCATTCTAGGATACTTTTACCCCCACACAGTACTTTAAACCTACTTTTCATCCTCAACCTCCTTCTTCAGATAGTCCTTCTTTATACTCCTGTCTACTCGGTCACATTTTAATTTACTTGCTCAATATCCTGTTCTCTACTAGGCTGTGAGGTTCATGATTCTATTTATGTTATTCACAGTTGTAGCTCTGGTGCTTAACACAGGGTCTGATACCTGCTTAGTGCTCAAATACTTTAAAGAAACTAAACATGAAGCCATGAGGCCCTCTCTATATGACAAATATGTGCAAGAGGTGAAAAAGCCAAGCAAATTCATTATTTAGCACTAGAAAATTTTAGTTTTGTTACAGAAGGAAGCAGAAAAATCATAAAATGCAGAAAAATAAAGATAATAAAAATCATTTCAAACCTTGCTTCAAGATAAATAAGAAAAACTGCAAATATTTTTGAATAAATCATTCTCATGTTTATTCTATGCACATATAGATGTAGGTTGATAATCTGATTTTTTCACTTAACTCATAAGAGTGTCATAGAAATTATTCATATACCATTAAATATTCTTTCAAACATCATTTTAATACTCCGAATATATATGTTTCATAATGGATGCCCACATTCTTGCCTATCATAGAATTTTAGATTGCTCATATTTTTACTTTTACTTTTCTTTATGCCCTAAGTATTTGTTTATTAAATGTCATGTCACATCATGGTTACTCCCTTTGCTTTAGGAATGGCTGACAAGGACTGTATATTATTGAAAAGCCCTTTTTTCTTTCTTTCTTTCTTTATTTTTTCTTTTTGAAAAGTCTAAATACTGAGAAATCCTACAGCAGAATGGTTAAGAGTATGGTCTCTGGACTAGATTTCCCAGACATGGATCATGACTCTGTCACTAACCACTTGTGTGACTTTGACAAGTTATTTAACTTCTTGGGTTCTTTAGTTTCATCATTCATAAAATGCAACATAATGCCAAATCAGGTTTTCTATAATCTCATTAGGGCTATTTCAACAGTTTTTTTCCCCCTACTTTTCGTCAGTCCTCCCTTTCCATCCAATTTACAGTCTGTTTTCTATTGACTCTGGGAGCACAGCTCTGATACTTGAACTCTACACTTCAAGAATCATCAGTGCCTTTCTAAGTGGAGAAAATCTGTAGGTTTGTTTTTTCCTAAGGAATACTTCTTAGCTGAGCATTCAAGTCCCTCCATGTCTATGCCCTTGCCCTACCTCTTCAATTTTAATATCTTTATTCCTTATTTGATCTTTGGCGTGGCACTTGTCAGTGTCTTGGTTTGGAATGCTTTTCTTTACCTCTACTCATCCATGCTAGGAAGCTCAAAGTTCATAATTCCCTCCCCTTGAAGAACCCTCTTTCCTCCTCTGTGTGCTCATAATACTTTATTTTATCTTTTCTTAGGTCACTTATTTTTTTTAATTGCATTTTGGTTATTTGTGATTTTAGGGAGCTCAATATGTAGTGACATACATAACATCTATCTCTAATCTGGTTTGATACTTGCTATAGGACCATGGAGGGAGTACATACGAGCTAAATTAATGAATGGATTCCAGAGTTCTGGGAACTAGATCCTGCTGTACTTTGGAAGAAAAACGAAATTTTCTGACCCACAATCCTTAACGCATGTGGTTGTGATGAGAATTAAAGCATTAATCCATGGAGAGTGCTTTATAATTCTGTTTTATGCAGTTCCATCTTTTCCTACAAGTTTCCCTCCTCTCTGCCCCCCCCCGCCCCTGTATATTTCATACCAATGGGCTAAATAATAGTATTTTTCAGCAAGGAAACTTTCTCATAAATAGTTGCAGGGTTATGTCCAAGGCTGTCCTATTGACCTTTTTATCACCACATTTGCTGTTTCCTCATTGCATTCTAGAATGCACTATTTGTCAATGCATATTAAAAGAGGAGGGTGAGGACATGGTCATGTGTAGGGTGCTTCGTTTGTCTTGAAGAATAGTAGTTTCATGCAGAAGGGTGGTTGCCCAGGATTTTGGTCGGCACTCGCTCTATAGAACTCTAGAGTCAGGGAACAGACAGCAAAGGAAACTGACATGTCTTCTTACCTTAATTCATGCTGCTTGTGATTTGTGAGGCAAAGTCTGGATTGATTTTCTTCAGTCCACAGGCCTCAGAGTTAGGGTAGAGACCACTCAGATTCTGGCACTGGCCTATCCAATAGTCTTAATTGTAAGTTTTACTTGCAAACATTGAGTTTAAGTGGAAAGTGGGAAGGACATATTCCAGGTACTCTGAGGTAGATAGATGTCTTTGTCACCAGGAAGTCATGAAGAAAAATTTGAAAAAAAGTTTTATTTTTTTTATAATGGAAAGTTTGTGTATATAGCTGGTATAGCCCCACTGTGCCATAATAGCAGCTTGTGGCATTGTTTCAATGCCAAAGGCACAGCAACGGTCTAAGCAACTCCCTGTACAAATGACATCCCATTTACTCCATGGCATTTGGATAAATATCTAATTTCCACATGGTATAGCTTTATTCAAGAGGACAGTGAGCCTGGTCAGTTGCATTTAGGCAGGGGAGTTTTTCTGTAGTTTGGCCTCAGTTATAGGATGGAAGGAAAGAAAAAAAGGTCTGGGTGCAGAAGTCAGAAGCTTAGGTCGAGTTTACCAATCTTGAACAGGTTCAGTTGTTGGAGGCAAAGGACTCATGGAGGAAGCAGGATTTTTCTAAGAACTTGAATGCAGAACTCTGGGTAGCTATGCCTCCTTTGTTTTTTGTTTTATTTTGTTTTGTTTTTAATTAATACCCCATTTTTCTATACAAAGAGAATAAAGAGAAAACACAGATTGGTTTTAGAATCCAGGAGAATGGATTCATTTTCTCTTAATCATCTTAAGCCCCAAAACTTGCTTCTTGCTGTACTTTGAAGTATCATAAAACATACATAAATTTCTCATGACATAAATATTTCTCAAATATTAGCATATGGACTAACTAATGGTACTGAGTTTAAAAATTTAAAATCAAGCAATCAAGAGAAACAAGGACGCTGATATTATTGCTTTATAATGAGGGTTTGAAACTAGTAATTTAATCATTAACTGGTTCATGATTGCAAAGCAATCAGAAAGCATAAAGCGCTATGAAAAGACCTAGAAGACACACAATGAGGTCAGACAATGCCTTTTAAGTACATTCAAGAAAGCAAATGTACGATTATGGCTTAGAATTTTCCTTTCCATGAAGAAAGAATTTTGGAAATTCTTAAAATATCATCCCTTTCGTATAGAGCTTTATCTTCTACCTTTCTTCACCTTCCCCCACCCTACCATTTTTTTTTCCCCAAAAATTCCTATTTATTTATTTGACAGACAGAGATCACAAGTAGGCAGAGAGGCAGAGGGGGAAGCAGGCTCCATGCTGAGCAGAGAGTGCAATGCGGGGCTGGATTCCAGGACCCTGAAATCATGACCTGAGCCGAAGGCAGAGGTTTTAACCCACTGAACCACCCGCGTGCCTGCTGCCTGCTACTGTGTTTTTATTGAAACCAGTGCACACTGGTGGGTGGGAGTCCGCTGGCTGAGGCCCAGCACGGACAGTCTACCTGGGCTGTGAAAGGCGCCCATATGGGGCTGTCAAGAGGATTGTGAGGCCTTTTCTTCTGCACATGCCCCCAGGTCAAAAGCACCCAGCTCTTCCTGCCAATGGGGTCTCCTCCTTTATTTTTATTTATTTATTTATTTATTTTGTTAACGATTTTATTTATTTATTTGACCGACAGAGATCACAAGTAGGCAGAGAGGCAGGCAGAGAGGGGGAAGGGAAGCAGGCTCGCTGCCCAGCAGAGAGCCCGATGCGGGGCTCGATCCCAAGACCCTAAGATCATGACCTGAGCTCAAAGCTGAGGCTTTAACCCCCTGAGCCACCCAGGCGCCCCCTTTAGCCTTCGGATGCAATTTGCAAATCCTGCTCCTCCACTATTTAGGATTCTTTATTGGTACCTCTGGTTCACATCTGGGTTTCCCTGGACTTGGTCAGCACTCACCCTGGTTTGGTGGTCATGCCATCTGCCCCATTATCTGCTAGTAAAGATGAAGATTCCTAGTCTCTATCCAATACCCACAGGATCAGAATCTCTGAGGCCCAGGAATCAGCATAAACAATTTCTTTGTAAAGATTTAAAAAACGCTGGAAAGTAGAATAATTCATCAAACACACGCATACCCTCTCCTAGAATGAACGACAGCATTTTACCATTTTTGCTCTGAATTTTTCATAAAAGAGATACTATATGGCAGACACTTTTTTTTTTTTTTTTTAAGATTTTGCTTATTTATTTGACAGAGAGATAGAGAGCGCAAGTAAGTAGAGTGGCAGGCAGAGGGAGAGGGAGAAGCAGGCTCCCTGCTTGAGTGGGGAGCCCAATGTGGGGCTCAATCCCAGGACCCTAGGATCACAACCTGAGCTGAAGGCAGCATCTTAACCAACAGTTGCCCCACAGACACAACTTAAGCTCTTTTCATTTCTTTTTATGTACTCATCACCTTGCCACTTCTTAGCTATAATCACAGTTAGGAATATGGTAATTCTTGAGTCCATGTTTAATAGTATATATTATGGTTTCCAGGTGGGAATTCTTCTTAATATTTCTTGGGAAATTTGCATATTTTTTTTCAAATCCTAAATCTTGAGAAAATCAGTTGGGAAAATGGGAAAATATAACTATCTTGCAGGAATTAAAGTTTAGTGATCAACACAGAGACACTGCTGGTTGGAAGGAATTCGTTCATGTCAAGTTGAAGGTAGAAATACTGACAAGTGAAGTTGAAGGTTAGTTAATACCTTCAGAAACCAGGTCAGGAATGTGTAGGAGAGAAGTGGTTACTATCTGACCGGATAGTCTTGCTTGTTTGTGACTATGGCCATATGTGAGTGTGTCCTCATGGTTCTGTCTGCTGCTAAGGGTGAGTCATTCTTGCAAGTAAAAGGAATATTTACAAATTTATATACATAATATACTTTAGATAAATCTTAATAGTGATGTCCCAGGAAATAACAAGTTTGAGAAGCAAAAGAAGTCCTTTAATTGGCAATTTTGGCACATGATTCTAAGTAGTGCTCTCACCTTGCTAGGAGTTCAAACATTACATTATTTGAATATTGCCTAATAATGCTCATTGGCATTTTTCAATGTTTGAATATTCACTATAAATTATAGTTTACTGCACATAAAATATCTCCCTTGGAAGCAAAGGAAATTAGTTCACATTTTGCATCATGTATCCTACACCCAACTTGAAGATGATATTGTATACACCTTTAGAATTTGACTAGTGTTAATAGAAAATGAAAGCAATTTTTATGCATGTGGAATCTTAGTTATATTTCACTTAAAAACCTGACTTTAATGGGCATTTTATGGGCATTTTAAAATGTTTTCTATTATCTTATGTCTATATCAGGTAGAGATAATTTTATATGTCATTAAAATATATTTGTGTCACTTTAAAGGAGTTAATAATAATATGTATATTAATGCTATTTTTTATAAGCTACCTCTAAAATGTTTAATATAACTTCTCACATAAAAGTGACTCCCTATTTATTTTTGTGGCTGTTATTATTTTAAAAACTTGTTCAAAAAGTTTTTTTTTAAACTTGTAAAAGTTTTATGAAAAACAGAATAAGTCATGATTTGGGGAATTCCTGAGAATTTGAATTTTTCATTCCAAATCCTGATGATTAATATTTGCCCAGAATATAGAAAGACTGAATGATTTTTTTCAATAGGTAAACATTTTCTTTCTTTTTTCCTTTTTTTAATTAAAAATTTAAATTAATTTAATTAACATATAATGTATTACTGGTTTCAGAGGTATAGGCCTGTGATTCCGGGACTGAATGATTCTTGGTGTATTCCTGCTAACTTTTCTCATGCAATATTGTTTTCAGGTATATTGTAGTAAGAGGAAACACTTCTTAACAACTCACTATGTACCAGGCTGTTTTAAGCGCTTTATATGTCTCCACTCACTTAATTTCCACAAAAACCCTCCAAGACAGTTTACCATTATTATTATTATTTTATGATTATGTTTAGTTGGCCAACATATAGTACATCATTAGTTTTTGACGTAGTGTTCCACACTTCATTAGTTGCAAATAACATCCAGTGCTCATCACAACATGTTCATTTTTTGATGAAGAAGCAGAGGGACAAAAAGATTAAATAACTTACCCATGGTCACTCTACTATGAATATTGATACATAGAGTTCTAGTTTATGTATTTTAATTGCCTTATAATATTTCATCATATAAATAGCGAGTTTTCTCCCCTTCCTTTGCATATCAGTTATACTTTTTAAAAACCATTTTTAGTGGTTTTTGCAATATTCATTTGCAATATTCATTTATAGCTAATCCAAGCCCACTTTCAAATAACTGTATGCCAAATTATAGGTAGTGTGAGTACCTTATAATTCATCCTCCTCATCCCTGTATAATTGCTATCATCTATTTCACACACACACACACACACACACATATACACACACACACATATATATAGCACGTACATATACATAAGTATATATAATCAAATACATTATTGACATAATTTTTTGAACAAACTTATCTGTTAGGTCAACTAAGAATAAGAAAAATAAAAATCTTTATTTCACCTTCACTTATTCCTTCTTCATTGGTCCTCCTTACTTAAGGCAGATTTAAGTTTTTGACCTATACTATTTTCTTCTCTCTAAAGAACTTTTAACATTTCTTGCAAATCATGTTTCCTGGCAACAATTCCCTTAATTTTTGTTTGAGAAAGGTTTTATTTCTCTTTCACCTTTGAAGGATAATTTCACAGGGTACGGAATTTTCAAAATTCATTAAATATTTCATTCTATTTTCTACTTGCATAATTTTTGAGAAGTCGGATGTAATTCTTCATTCTTCTACAGGTAAGGTGTGTGTGTGTGTGTATGTGTGTATGTGTGTTTCCCTTCTGGGGTCTTTCAGGCTTTTTCTTATCTTTGGTTTGCTGTGGTTTGAAATCATATGTCTAGGTTTTTATTTTTATTTATTATTATTATTATTATTTTGCATTTATCCTACTTGCTGTTTTCTGAGTATTCTGAATCTGTGTTTTGGTGTTTGACATTAATTTAGGAAAATCCTCCATCATTCTTGCTTCAAATATTTCTTCTGCTTCTTTCTCTCTTTTATTCTCCTTCTGGTATTCCCATTACATGTATGTTATATATTTTCCAGCTGTCCCATGGTCCTTGGATATTCCATTTTAATTTTTTCAATATTTGTTGTCTTTTTCAGTTTTCGAAGATTCTATGATATATCGTCTAGCTCAAAGATTCTTTCCTTAGCTCTGTCCAGTCTATTGATAAGCCCACCAAAGGTATTCTTCATTTTTCTTACATTGTGGTTTTTGTTTTATTTTTTTATTTCTAGCATTTCTTTTTGATTCCTTGTTAAGATTTCCATTTCTCTGCTTGTGTCACTCATCTGTTCTTGCTTGTTGTTTATTTTTCTCATTAGAGCCCTTTGTTTATTAATATTTATTCACCTTTCTGATCTGATAATTCCAATATCCCTCCATGTCTGGCTTTGATGCTTACTTTGTCTCTTCTTATTATGTTTTTTGCCTTTTACTATGCCCTGTAATTTTTTCCTGATAGCTGGACATGATGTACTGGGTAAATAGGCCTTTAGTATGTGGTGGTGATGCATGGGGGCAGGGGAAGTGTTCTACAGGCCTATGATTGGGTTTCAAACTGTTTTTTTTAAGATTTTATTTATTTATTTAACAGAGAGAGAGATTACAAGTAGAGGCGGGCAGAGAGAGAGGCGGAAGCAGGCTCCCTGCTGAGCAGAGAGCCTGATGTGGAGCTCGATCCCAGGACCTCCGGATCATGACCTGAGCTGAAAGCAGAGGCTTAACCCACTGAGCCACCCAGGAGCCCCTGGGTTTCAGTCTAGTGAGCCCATGCCTCGGGACTGTCAGTGTCACAAGTGTTTCTGGTCTTCCACTTCTCACAACCCCTTAGTGGGATAGTTAGATCCACCTGGAGTTTGGTATTTCCTTTGCATCAGGTCATTTAGGCAATGATAAAATCCTGGCAGGTTAGTCTGAGGTTTAACTAGTCTTCCCTGAGGGCCGGTGTTATTAAGATAGATCTCAAGATGGTTCACTCTTCTTCCCCTGCCAGAAGTCTGAGGGGACTTTTCTCTAATGTTTACTTGGTACTGATTATGCAAATATGCTCAAGCTCCTGAAGGTAAATCTCACAATACTGGGGGAGCCCCACTAGGACTGGATTTCCTTATGACTTGTCTGCATGGAGCCTTCAGAAAACCATCAATTACAGTTTGGCATTTCTTTCTCAGAGCTGGTTTCTCCAGTAGATTCTCCTCCTTGAGAGTCATTACTTCGGTAAGCCATAACTCCCTGTATTTGCCTGTTGTCTCTCCACTCTTGTCAGTTTGCTCTGTGTCATCCCCTCTCTTAGGGACCCAAGAAAAGTTGTTGATCTTTTAGGCTGTATAGCACTTTATTGGTTTATTTATTTATTTTTAAAGATTTTATTTATTTATTTGACAGAGATCACAAGTAGGCAGCGAGTCAGGCAGAGAGAGAGGGGGAAGCAGGCTCCCCACCAAGCAGAGAGTCTGATACGGAGCTCGATCTCAGGACCCTGAGCTGAAGGCAAAGGCTTAACCCACTGAGCCACTCAGGTGCCCCAGCTTTTTATTTGTTTAAACAGAACAATGACTTCCAAACTCCTTAAACAGGCAACTGGAAAACTTAACATTCCTATTTCTCTGTTGATGGACACCTTTTCCATTTTTTTTTTCCACTTTAAGAAATAATGCTACAGTAAGCATCCTCCTACAGTTCTTTTGTAAGATATTTAGGTCCATATAACTAGAAATTGTATGTCTGGCTTATAAAGTACTATGTTGTCAACTTTATTAGATTTTACCAGAGTGTTTTCAAAGGTTAAACCAAATTATCCTCCTATGAGCATGGTTGGGTGTTCTTACCTCCCCATTTTCTCAACAATACCTAATATCACCAGATTTTTATCTTTGCTAGTCTGCTAGGTGTGAAATAGTATTATATTGTTGTTGTGATATATTGGATCACACTATCCATATTTTAAAAATGGAGACATTAGGGCATAAGAAAGTTTAATAATTTAAAGTCACAGAACCAATAGCATTCCTAAAGTAAAGTTGGATCACTGAAATAAAATCTTTCCCTTCTGATCATTCTCTCCATGCTTGACTTTCCAGTTGTATTCAGCAAGTTATGGGAAGAAAAGCTGGCCAAAAATAACCTAACATTTAGAAACTTTCAGTCCATAGTAGACTCTTGAGAATATCTAAGCAGTATCATCCTTTTTTCTTTCTTTCTTTTCCTTTTTTTTTTTTCCCCCGTTGGTGCTGGGCTGCATGAAAAGGTTGAGTAGCACATCTGATTTAACCACCAGGTAATTGCAGTGTGGGAAAACAAGCTCTCTGGTACTTAGTTTTCTAACCTGTAAAATGAGGGAGTAGGATCAGATCAAAGAATTTTATTTCTCATGTCTAAAAGGAAATTCAAGGTTCACCCCACCCCTAATTGATAAGACGGACAGAAGCTGAGCAACTTTGGTTGAAAAGATAGGCAACCTTTCCCCCATGTTCCACGTTCTCCATTCCACTTTGGTGGACATTTTTAGGGCTCCAGAGAATACAGCTTAAAATATAATTGGGCAAAATGGTCTCTGAAACCTATTCCCCATGCTAATAGTCAGTGAAAATGCATATAGATCTTATATAAAATGGTCCAGTGTTGTGAAATTCAAGTGTTCCCTCAACTCTGGGCTGTTTTTAGCCATGATCTTGTTATGCCATGAGGCAATATGTATCCTGAAGCATATGCTAGCATTAAAAAACTGATGATGCTGATATTTGTCCCACTGTCAATTTTATGTTTATACCAGTAAAAGCCTCAAAATCCTTGTTCTGGATTAGCTGGACCATGAGAGACACATTTTTATACACAATAAGTCATGGTCATGCTCTGTATTTACGCATTTACTCTGTATTACGCATTGGTTACACTTATTTAATCCAAATGTTTGTAGCTATAATGACTAACCCCAACATATAGTAGATGGAATTCCAGAAGCAATTTTAGTGTCCTATATGATGATTGGTTTCTGGTCTTTTTGTGCAAACTGCTTTAGATGGCTCCTCCTCCAACTCTATTAAAAAGGAAAATCAAAATGGATTCAAGGAAGCCAATTAGAATATATTTTGCTTTCTTTTGCCACTTTTCTTTCAGCTTATACTATCTTTTCTTGTGAGAATATATCAGTTTACGTTTTGCAGAGAGAGCGATATCTTTTGCATTTTTAATATTTAATTCCCAGCAAAATGCTCCTCGATGCAGTGGAAAGCTTATTTTAATTAGTCCCTTGGATTTGATAAACATTCATGCGATTAAACCCAGTGATCAACACGCAAGCACACATATTTATTAACTGGTATCTGAAGTATTAGGGAACAGGAAAAAGTATATGTGGAAATGATAGAAAAAAATTAACCAGGGATTTAATACTAAGCAACATGATGAATAATTTATCACCTTTGGATAATTCCACTTATTTATTTATTTTTAAATTCATGAAGGCATGAAAAATTAAGCCACTGAACTATTTCCCTCTGCTAAGAGAAAGAAAACCTCCAAAGCCATTAATATCACATCACTTTAAGAGAACTGGACCTCAGCAGGAAGTGCTTGAGTTTATAAACCAAAGCCTGGAATTTTATTCAGGGATGATGGTGACTTTTTGGCTGGGTAGTTGGATACAGAATGGTGCTGTATAAATCTTATGTTAATTGGAAAACAAGAGACAGTAAGACAAGAAAGAATAAGAGTTGCATTTCCAAGAAATGTAGATATTCTCTAATTGGCTATTTTTGGTGTCAAAGGTGACCCTTAAATGGGAAAAACATACCAGAAAACAGAAAAAAAAATGGAGAAAACAATACAGTGAACAGGGAAGATATTTATTTATTTATTTATTTATGAACAGGAAGAGATTTCAAGAAGAAAATGCAATTGTCACTTCACATAAAGATTAAAAAATAGAACACAATTTAGGCTTGCAAACCCTATTTTATTTTTTTAAAGATTTATTTATTTGAGAGAAAAAACAGAGTGAGTGCAGTGGGGGCGGGGGAGAAGTGTGGAGTAGAGTGGGTAGAGGGAGTAAGAGTCTTAAGCAGACTGAGCTGAGCGAGGAACCTGATGTAGGGCTCAATCCCATGACCCTGAGATCACAACCTGAGCTGAACCCAAGAGTTGGATGCTTAACTGACTGTACCACCAGGCACCCCTTGAAAACTATAATTTAGAGATGAACTTGGTATTCTTTGTATCAGAGACTCTCTTTACTTAAATTTTTACCCTCTTTCTTATCTTGCATAATTAAAAAGTTGAGTTATTTTATTTCTGCTGTAGGATCTTCCTGAGGTTTATTAAGGATATTGTAGTATAATAAAAAGTACAAACATTAAACAACTGGGGAATAATTAAATTATTTTATAGTTCAACCATATGCTGGAATGTGCCAATTAAAGCTACACCCAAAGAGATACTAAGAATTATTTTTAAAAATAATATTTATTGATATGGGAATGTTCATCTATAATAAAAAGAAGCAGACTACAGAATGGAAATTGAAGTATGTTCTCAGTTTTATAAGAAAAAGTGAATTTTCATATTGTATATATAGGAAAAAGGACAAGAAATAAATTAACCACAATTCTATTCCAATCAGTAAATATAAACAAAATATATAAGCATTCATTTCTTTGTTCTTTACTTTGTAGTTTTATGATAAGATCCTTATATAAATATTTCTTTCATTTTTCTCCTTTTGAATTCTTTGTGCCATAGCACAGTGGCTGATATCTAGTAGATTTTTAATTACTTTACAGATTATGACAGTAGGTTGTCATGAGTTGAAGACATTGTAGATTCAAATGAGGAAAAATGTGTTTAATTGCTTGGTCTTGTATGGAGTTATTTTAATGAGGGTATTATGGATTTTGTAGGGACTAGTGCTGGAATCCAAATGCCTAGGTTTAGATCCAGTTCCATACTTAGCTGTGTGACCTCAGATGCATGGCTTACCTTCTCTATTCAGACTTAAATTTTTATGGGCATACTAGAAGCACTAAATGAGATGACTCTTGCAAAGTGCATAACTTAGTGTCTGACACATTGTAAATGTTTGTTAACAGTGTTTTTATTATGATAACAAAACAAATATAAAATCTTAGAATTTTATTTGGGTTGTTTAAACTGGAAAAAGACTAAGTCACCGCACAGTAATTTTGAGTAAGACACTTTCAATGATCAAGGGGATAGGTGATTGTCACAGATATTTTTAAAATTTGACACATTATTTTTTAAAGAAAAGATTCTATAAAGTAGTATGTACATGTAATCCCATTTATACAAATGTGCTTTTGTTTTCATTCATCTATCCGTCTGTCCAGAGAAATATCTAGAGTGATGTTAGCACTGGTTACTTCTGAGAAGTGTGACTTTAAGCAATTGCTTTATTCCTTATATTTTCCTATAATTGTTGGGCATTTTATGAATATGCATAATTTGTAAAACACTATAAAGGTATTATTTTAAAAAATCATGGAATGAAAATGAATGTCAACCCATACTTCATTACAATAATCATAAATCTAATTTAGTAGAAACAGAATTAACAAAATTTTGCTATAACCTGTAGGTGAAGTGATAGAATTGAATGTGTACTATTATCTTTTCATGATACAGAGTAGACGTCGAATAAATTTAACAGAGAATTTGTAATTAGGAGAGATGAGATTTTCACTCATTTCAAAGCTTCATTTTGCATAAGAAGAATAGGTCTTAGTTCTGGAGGATTTGAGCAAATAGTCCTAATTGCATATGATTATAAGAGAGTATTACAAGAAGATATTCCAGTTGGAAATAATTATTTGAAATTATTTCCATGCTATTTCTAACACTAATATTTTTAATACAAATGAGAAAAAACTACCTCATAATTATCGAGCAATATAGAAAATCTCCATAGAGCAAAACCCCAATTATTGAATCCCATTTATATGAATTCTTGTTCACAAACACAGCTACTCACTGCACTGGGTGCTGTAGTGAGGCACCCTGATCCCCCTCCATGACGCAGGAGCCTGGTCCCCAGCCGCCCAGCAGGAGGGCTTTACCTTCCCCTCAGGAGAGCTGCTTTAAAAAAGGCCACGTCCCTTCCTGGGGGCCAGCAGAGCTCCCATCGTACTCCTACCTCCTCAGAAAGTTCGTTACCTCAACAATGCCCAGCATATTTTTTGGCTTAATAACATTAGGATCTTTCTACCAACCACTAGAAAAACTGAGGAATTTAGGGTAAATATGCTACTTTTCACTAACTTCTGGATTTTTAAAGTACTATTCTCTTAGTTCTTCTAATTATTTATTACTCTAGAGCTGTAAATTTTATACCCAGGTCTCTGGCTTTTTGAACCATTAATTTTAACCAGTATTTGTTGATGTAAAATTAGGAAATGAGCACACTTATGCTCTCTGCCTCTCTTTTTTACTCCTTCTGGTCAGGTATTTCGTTGATTTTATAGAGATGGGTATTAGGACAGACTTAGACATGTATGTATGTGTCATTTGTGCATGCATAGATATATAAAAATATATTTTTCTCTATATATATCTCTATATATCTTTGAGATATATATACATATATATATGTGTGTGTGTGTATATATATATATATATATTTGAGAAATATTCTAAGATTTTGGATCCATTTGTCCATAGGATAATTATAAAACTTAAAACAGTAAACATTACATAATATATTATGATTATAGGAGTTTTGTTGCAGAACTAAAGTAAGAAGTTCCCAATTCGATCCAAAGAGCAGGAAATATAATGCCATGTCACTAAGCTATGTTATTTAAAGGAGAATCTTTTATGTTAAGATCAAATGGATTCTTGGGGTGCCTGGGCAGCTCAGTTGATTAAACATCTGCCTTCAGCTCAGGTCGTGATCCCAGGGTCCTGGGATCCAGCCCTGTTTTGGGCTCCTTGTTCAGTGGGAAGTCTGCTTCTCCTTCTACTTCTCACTCATGTATGCTCACTCTCTCTTTCAAATCAATCAATCAATAAGTCAATCAATCTTTAAAAAAGGATAAATGGATTCTTTCTTCTTCTACCCAATATGTGGCTTCCTATTTGGACCACGACTTTCTTTCAGAGCCTTTTTTTTCTTCCCAGAATTTCTAAATGCATCGTTTTCTTTTTTGTGAAACCCTTACAATTTTCCTCATTCTTTAAGAAATGTGATTGCCCCATTCTTTCTAGGGACCTCTCACTTGTTATTCCACTCTGACCTACTTTACTGTTATACTCCTGGGATATCTTCTCATTGCACTCTTGGGATGGTTTTATTATTTCTTAGGCTCCATTTCTTTTTCCTGGATTTCTTCATTTTTATGGGACTACAACTTTACGCACTGTTTTCAGAAAGGGTCTTGGAGCATGAGTTTTCTGAGTCTTCACATGTCTGAAAATGTAATACTTTTGTCCACATTTGCCTGATAGGCTAGCCATAAAATTATAAGTTTAAGTCATTTTTCCTCACACATTTGAAGGCATTACTTCTTTGAAAGTTCCATGTTTGACACTCACCAGATTCTTTTTCCTGTCAAACTTGCCCTTCCCATACCCCAGGATTTCAGAACTTGCTCTTCATCTTACACTTGAGATATTTCACCCCAAAATGGCTAAGTCGGAACCTTTGGTCCTTCACTCTTCTTGACATTAGATGACTTTTCAATCTGAAATGTGTATAATTTTTAGGGAAATTTTTTCTTTGCTTTGCTCATCTCTTTGCTTTAATTTTCTGTATTATCCTTATGGAACGCCTAGGAGACAGATGTTGTGCCTTCTGGATCTAGCTTCTGTGTGCTTTAATTTTCCTCTGCTTCATCATTTTGTCTTCTAGCTTTAAATTCCAAGTGATTTATTTTTGTGTTATATTTCAGATGTCTAACTTGGTCTTCAGCCATATCCATTCTTAGATTTAATCTCTCTAGTGAATTTTATATTTTGGTAATTAGATATATGTATGTAATTTCCAGGAATCCATTCTTGTTCTCAGATTACTTTTTTTTTTTTTTTAAAGTAGCGACCTGAGCTTAGTTTATGGACGTCCTATTCTATTACCCTTGGGGGTAATTAGAGATTAATTAGAATGGAAACAAGGCATTTGCAACTATTTGTATCAGTTCTCTCTCCCCCACTGTTATTCTGTTTGTTCATCTTGGTCATTCTCTCTCCTGAGTTTATTTTCATCAAATGTCTGACAAGACTAGATTAATTTGTGTAGAAGGCTAATGTAGGTTTCCTTTTTGGTTGAGTAAATGTTTAATTAAAAAAACCTCTTCCTTGACTGGGAAGGAATGTTAGGTTCAAAATGTCTGGAATTCTTGGACATTTTCTTCCTCAAGAAATGAGAGTCCATGTCCCTGCCTCACCAACTGGATACAGTGAAAGTGGTGATGTACCAGTTTCTGAGACCAGGCCTTAAAAAGTCAGCAGAATCTACTTCCTATCTCTTAAAACAAACTAGCTCTTGGCACCCAGTTGCCATGCTGAGAGGAAGCCCAAACAGCCATGTGGAGAGGCCACCTGGGAGGGGAACTAAGGCCCCCCCGCCCGACAGCCCTGGGCAATCTCTCAGCCATAAGATAGCACTAACTGGCCTGTGATGGGAGGAAGGAATCTTGGAAGTAAAGACTCCAGCCCCACTGATGCTGTGTGGAGCATAAATGAGCTGTTCCCATCAGGTTCTGCCCAAATGGCTGATTCATAAGGGAAATCAATGCTTATTGCTGTTTGAAGACATTCAGTTTTGGGGCGCTTTATTACACAGCAGTAGAAGAGTGGAACAGAGGCTGAAAATAGGATCTGTGAAAATGGGCAAATTCTGTGGGAGGAGTTTCCTTTTGAGATAAATGAGCAAGAAACAGGCAAAATGAACCTCAAGAAACCTTATGCTGAGTAAATCAAGACAGGGACAAAGCCAGACTACATACTATATAATTCTATTGATATACATTTGCAGAACAGACAGAACTTATCTATGATGGTAGAAATCAGATCAAATAGTTGACTGTCCCTCCATGGAGGGACTGGCTGGGAAAAGTCTTGAAAATTTTGGGGTAATGGAAATGTGCTATACCTTAATTAGAATGGTGGTTACATAGCAATGTACATTGTCAATGCTTGTCAAAATCCTCCCTTAAAACAGATGCATTTTATTGGATGTGAATCCTACCTTTATTAGATTGATTTAAAAAATATGGTTGCTTTTCTCCTCTACCACATATATTCAATGACTCAATGCCACTTAAGCTTTTTAAATATATCCAAATTTCTTTCTCTGGGATCCCAGGCTCTCTGTGATCTGGCAAAAGCATTCTCCATGGTTCATTCTTACCATTCTGCTCAATTCCCAAATAAGAACATTTCTTTCTGGCATATATGACTTTTTTTTGATTATCAAATCCTATGTGCCTTTTAAGGTCTAATAAAAATATCTTTCTGGGTTCCACAATCTGAATTGCCTTTCTCTCTCTGAACTACCACAGCAAGTTGCTTGCATTGTTCTTGTAGAATATATATATTACTAAGCCTGACATTATGACTATCTGGGTATATGTTTGTATCTCTCCCCAGACCTAAACTCCTGGAGGATAAGGCCTTTTTCTTGTTCAACTTATATTTCTAATAGTTCTTTGTCTATAGTAAACGCTCAATAGATGTTTGTTAAATTGAATTATCTGAACAATTTAAAATATCTTGTTTTGGGATAGGGCTGACTGCTAATTAGAGTTATATTTTTCTGTATAGCAGTTTCCCACCATCATTTCAAATTAGTTTTGTTTCCTTGTCATACGGACTGCCACCCAGTCTTCTCAGAACCTGTATTTTATTGACACTCACCATTTATTCCAAAACCCTTCCTTGTAGAACCATCTGTCTCTCTCTCTTACCCGCAGGGCTAGGTTTTCTCTGGGTCTGCTGGATTTCCAACACTCCCCGACTTCCTATGCCTCTTGCCGTGAACCACACATGCTAACCGTGAGCATGTGGCTCCCTCTGCCTTGTCCCATTAATTATCCTTTCTTCATCCAGCTCTGCACTCTAGAAATCTGTGAAATCTCTCATGTACAGGCTGTCTCCTTTCTCATTCTTTTTGTGTTTTGAGTTCATATGTAAAAATATTTACTAATATTTTAGTAAAGGTAGGGGATGAATATGAGGCTTCAATATGGTACTTTTAACAGATTTTCCAGTGTGATATCCTATCAAACTGGAATCCTTTCAATGATACAACTTTTCCCCCCCCTGTTATGTTCTTTTTGCAAACCACTTCTCTCTTTGGGTCTTCATTTCCTCATTTATAAAACGATCAAGATAGATAACATGAATTTTAGAATATTTCAGATTTAACATTCTAGTGCATTAGGGTTCTAAACAGATAAAAACTTGCTTTTCCAATATTGAGATTTATTTGTGTATGTCTGCCTTAAGATGCAATTATTAGGAGGGAAAAGAATGCTATACATTTAAATGAGCTTATATCTGTTCTAGCAAAGATTCTCACTAAAATAAATAAATAAATAAATAAATAAATCCCCCCACCACAGAAAATCCTTGTTTCCATTTCTCACAGAGATCTGTTCTTCCTTGAAAACAACAAAACAGAGGCCAAGAAACTGAAACCCTCATAGTCCCCAAATGGTCCAGTATGTGCTGTCTCAGCTCCATTGTGTATGTATAGCTTTTTAGAATGATTTATTTACAGTGTACAAAATAGGGTAATCTTAATTGTCATTGAAATCCTCTATAGGTCAATACAAGTTGTAACACATAAAAAGCTACCATTCTGAACAATGCATCTTATGTTATCACTAATTACAATATTTTCTCCAAATTTCCAAAGAAATGTACCACTAAGCAGTGGGATGTGCAAAGTGATGCTCAGGGTGATGGAACTCTGATCATGGCAGAATGGAATGCAGTTTCTCTTGTGGTGGGTTGTGTGTTTTTTTTTTTTTTTTGTGGGGAAACTTTATATGTACACTTAAATACTAGTTATTTTTCAGTTAATAATTAACCTGAGCTCCCAAAATTCAGGGATTTAGGACTGTTACTACTGGAAATTCTATATCAGCATAACATTAGGATGGGGAAAATAGAGGAAAAATGAGCCCTTAAGAATGGAAGAAGGGAAATCCCTGTTTAACTGTGGAACAAAATATGCATTTGAATTGAAGGGTGAGTGGGGCGTCCTGACCTGTAAGGAAAAGGAGGAATCTTCAAGAAAATGCTCATATCTTTCTGAGTACAGATTCTTTGCTTCTTTGGTTAGGATTACTCCTAGGTATCTTAAGTTTTGGGTGCAGTCTTAAATGGGATGGACTCCTTAATTTCTCCTTCTTCTGTCTTGCTGTTGGTGTATAGAAATGCAACTGATTTCTGTGCATTGATTTTATATGCGGACACTTGACTGAATTCCTGTATGAGTTCTAGCAATTTTGGAGTGGAGTCTTTTGGGTTTTCCACATAAAGTATATATCATCTGCAAAGAGTGAGAGTTTGACTTCTTCTTTGCCTATTTGGATGCCTTTTATTTCTTTTTGTTGTCTGACTGCTGAGGCCTGGACTTCTAGTACTGTGTTGAATAGCAGTGGTGATAGTGGACAGCCCTGCCGTGTTCCTGACCTCAGGGGAAAAGCTCTCAGTTTTTCCCCATTGATAATGATACTTGCTGTGGGTTTTTCATAGATGGCTTTGATGATATGATATTGAGGTATGTGCCCTCTATCCCTACACTGTGAAGAGTTTTGCAGCCATCAAAAAAGCAAAACAAAACAAAACAAAACAAACCCAGAAACCTTGCCATTTGCAACAACATGGATGGAACTAGAGGGTATTATGCTAGGCGAAATAAGTCAACCAGAGAAAGACAATTACCATATGATCTCTCTGATATGAGGAATTTGAGAGGCAGAGCAGAGGGCTGTGGGGGAAAGGGAGGGAAAAAAATGAAACAAGATGGGACCAGGGAGGGAGACAAACCATAAGTGACTCTTAATCTCAGGAAACAAATGGAGGGTTGCTGGAGTGGAGAAGGTGGGAGGGGTGGGGTGGCTGGATGATGGGCATTGGGGAGAGCATGTGTTGTGGAGAGCACTGGGTGTTGTGTAAGACTGATGATTCACAGACCTGTACCCCTGAAGCAAATAATACATTGTATGTTAAAAAAAGAAAAAAAAAAAAAGGCTCATATCCTGGTGCCTGGACTTCAAAGTAAGGAATCAGAATCAGGGGGGACTGTCACTGCTGTGAGAAAACCCTAGGGAGAAGTGTTGCTTGCTAAGCAAGTACACCTAACTCACTATTAATATTAATGCTTTGGTTATACAAAAACAAGATCACATTTCTGCACCTTAGAATTCCCTGGGGGAATGTGTTAGCTTTGCCTTTCATTTTCCATGGAGACTTGTGTTATCAATTTATTATGTAAACTACTCTTTTGTGATGCAGGACCCCTACCTGAAAGGGATAAAAAGGATATGTTAGCCCGTTCCCCTTTTGGAGACAGAACCTTAGAAGACAATGTTTTTTGTTTTCTTTTTCAAAATGACACAAGAAGCATCAAATGCCAACAAAGTTAAAAGGCATCCATCAAACACACTTGCATATGTAATTTACTGACTGCACAGTAGCCACAGGAGACACATGCATTCTAAGAACTCAATTTTACAACCAGAGTCTCAGTAAGAATATAAAAAAATACCATACCAGGTTATCTGTAGTTCATAACTGAAGATGTTCTGAGTCTGGACAAGGAAAACCAACCATAAGTGATAAATTATATAATTTTAACCAGAACCCCTTATTTTCCTTAGGTGCTACCTCAGTATAGTGTGACTTATACAGTAAATGAACAATGTGTTTCCTAATAAACCACACTTTCCATTTTCCTCTTGTCAGGGGGGTCTAATGGGGTTCATGCAACAATGGCTACTTTCCCTCTTCTTCAAAACCAGCCAATGGGCATTTTTTGAGGTAACATCGTTCAGCTTTCAGGTTTCAAAATCTTTCGAATACGTGTTTCAAACTTCAGTAGTAGGGTTCACTGTTTGGGTGACTGAGACTTGTTTGTGAGGATGCATAGGGTTTGTTTGTGAATGCCCTCATAAGACTGATGGTTTCAGAAACAGAGGCACTTTCTAGTGATTATTGACAAAATTGAGAAAACCCTGTATTTCCATGATGATACTCTTGATACAGCTGCTTGTCAAAGGTTGTCAAGGGATAAAATAACCTTCAACTACCCCTACATAAAACAAGAGAATTCAAGACCCTTTTACACACAGGTGAACAGAAAGGAGCAGTGTGGTGAGGATAACTTAATAGCAAAGGGCAAGTCAAAAGCTCTCTCAATGCTTGGAGATCAATTGCCTTTTCCACATAAAATGAAGTGGTCATATTTCTAAGCATCTCCTCAACAGCTTCATTGTCCCCTTTATTTCCACCTTGACTGCACATGCCCTATTGGGTTTCATGAGAGATGATGACATAATTCTCAAAAGAGCCTGAAAAGTCAAGATGTAGGTGACTCAAGGTTTTATAGGAAATCTGCCTTCAAGAGGAATGAAATGATTCTGTGGGCCTGCTTTTAAATTTATCACTGCCTAGAAAGCTAACTGTATTAATTTTATGCATGAGTGCCTTATTTGTTTCATAGGAGATACAGCACTATGCTACTGGAACAAAATATCGTTATGTCTGGAAAAGGATTGGGTCACTAATGCTTTGTCATCAAGGATCATTGGACACAGATTTTGTGCAGTCTCTCGTGTATTTACTAAGTAATAAATATTAAAGCATATTGGTATGTACGGGCAAAGGAATGGCATTGGAAATTGGTTAGTGAAGTGGCATTTCACTTAAGGCACAAATGCTATGGTGTTTGTCACTAGTTTGTCTCCAACCCACTTGTTGGTTTTACTCTTCTAGTTTTGACTTTGGCATTTATGGACAAGCTAATCTTGGCCTCATTTTACTTCTTGGGCTATTTTCTCATGGGTCCAGGCCTAATGGCCTACTTATTACTTTAAGGAAAGGAAAGAACAGGGTAGGATGTAAAGCGTAGGTGCAGGTGCTTATGGCTGTCTCTGCCTAACTATTTTAGAGATGGAATTTATGTTATGTATGATATACTGTTGACACTTGAACAAAATGGGTTCACTTATATGGGGTTTTTGCCCCGATAAATGCAGTACCATAAATGTATTTTCTCTTATTTTCTTACCATTTTCTCTAGCTTACTTTATTATAAGAATGTAGTACATAGTATATATAAAACACACAATATATATGTTAACTAACTGTTTATGTTACTGGTAAGTACTCTCGTCAACAGTAGGCTATTAGTCTCTTATTTGGTGGTTAATAGCAGATTGAAATTATTTGGGTTTGGTTCCCAGCCCTGTTGCTTGCAGCTTTCAGACCTTGGCTAGGTTAATCAATCTCTCTGGTTCTCCATTAACAAATCTCATGCAGCTCTATGTTTTCTCCATTTTATTGATGAGGAAGCTTGGGTACAGAAAATTCATTAATTTTCCAGAGTCTACCCATTTACTAAATGGTAAAGTTAATGTTTGAACCCAGCTTGTCTGTTCCCAAGTTCATGTTTTGTTTTGTTTTGTTTTGTTTTATATCACAGGCCACTGCTTTCAATTCATGTAAACATTTAGAATAATATCTGGGATTTAGTAAATAATTAATATATATGAAAAAGTTAACTATTATTTTGTAAACCACCATTATATGCCAGTCACTCTGCTAGATGTGGGGATATAAAAATGAACCAAAGCCAATACTATTCTCATGGAGATGATGGTTGATTGTTAGAGAATGATAATTTAAAAAGAAGACAAAAATGTCTAATAAGCTATAGTAAAGGCTGTAAAGTGAAGATACTTGAGACTCTAATATTATATAGCAGGGGAATCAAACCTAAAGAGAGGGGAAATTCTTCCCAAAAGAAGGGACATTTGAACTGAGATTGAAAAATGAGTAAATACTAACTAGATAAAGCAAATGGTTAGAGAAAATGAGTGGTGGTTGAAAGCATGGTATTCAGAAAGAAAAAGGGAAGGGAACAGAGCCTGTTTGGCGTGACCGATGATGGCAGGCTATAGGACATGGAGGCACAAAATGAGAGATTAGCAGAGAACAGATATTGTTCTCAGAGAACAGAGAACAAAGATGTGGATGATGTTAGCGAGTTTGGATTTTTCCTAAATGTAATGGGAAATCATTGGAAGGTTTTGAACTTAAAGGCTTCATAGTCTTATAAAAAGGTCACTGGCATGAAATGCTCACATGTCCCAAAGTCTCCCACCACAGATTACCCAGAAAGTGTGATGACTCAGAATAAGTATCATGGGTAACTCAACCTTCCCCATTCCTTTTTGCTCATAACTCTTTAAAAATCAGCATTAATTTCTAATGTTGCAAATTTCGCTCCGGCTTCCATGAATATCATAGGTACAAATGCTTTCCATTCCTCTCTTCCAGTGAACTCTAAACATGTGAGTCATACCCTGCTCAATCTTAGTGTTGGGAAATATTATTGCTAGATCTCAACACTGTCTAGGACTGCTGCTGGCCCTAGGTGGTTTATTTTTTTTCCCTCTGGCAAAGTCTAATTTATTATTTAAGGTTCAGTGTTTGAAACTTTTCCCTAATTTGCACATTCATTGTCTTTTCCATTGATTCTATACTATAGTCTTCATTCATATAATCTGTTATTGATTCTAGCTATAATATTCATTCTTTCATTTAGCAAATATTTCTTAAATAACTCCTCTTAGTGGGTACTGGATTATGTGCTGAGTATTTGATGCTGAAGAAAACAGGTGCAGTTCTTGTTTTCATGGAACTTAGGTTTAGGTCTGGAAGTAACCTCCAAAGGTCAAGATCAGTCACCCAGTGGTTTGCTGGCCTGTCTCTAGGATCAACCTTTGGAAATTAAACAGTATATTCCTAGCAAATTTACTATGGCAATTCCAGATTTTTAAACTCAGAGCTTCTTTGGACGTCTCCTTCTCAATTTCCTATTGTCCCAATTAGTCCCTACTCACTCATTTTCCCACTTGAGATGTTGGGCAGGAGCTTCCTCCACCTTGTTCTGCACATTCCTCTTCTTTCGATTTCCAGAACTGCCATCCTGGTTAAGATTCATGCTGTTGTACTTGGATTTTGCTTTAACATCCTAGCTGCTCTTATGGATCTGCAGTCACTCTCTTTAGCCCTTGCTACATCTTCGATGGCAGATACATCTTCCTAAAGTACAGCTCTGATATGTCACTTTTAACTTTCATCAAAATTTGAAAACTCTCTGTGGTACCCACATTCCTGCTGAAAGAAATCCCAGCTCTTCAGATCGATACTCCAGACCCAAACGTTGCAGTTTTCTCCCTTCAGGCATCCTGCGTTTCAGTTAAACTATATTGCTGCTCTTCTCCAAACATGTCACATGCTTTCTTACTTTTGTGTCTTTTGCTAATGAGGCTGCCTCCATCTGGAACTGCTTTCTAAAACATGTCATCTGTCAAATTTCATCTTTCAAGACCCATCCAAAATGCCACCTACTTCATTAAGCCATTCTTGAGTTTCCCAATGAGAGAGTTCTTTCGTTGTGGTTTTTCTGCTTTGTTTTACCTGAAAGTAGACCAAATACTGATAAAAGACTGCTTGTAAACAGGTTTTCATTTAGGCAGCTATTTATTAAACCATCAAATGAAAGGAAAACACTGTACCAGGTACACTTTCTTATTTCTCATGTATGTACTTATCCTATCGTCTCTTACCATCCTGCAAACATTAAGCTTATTGAGTCATTCATCTTACAAATATTTGTTGGACACTTGCTATGCTCCAGGCTCTCTGCCCATGAATGGACAAATATGGAAAGTTCCTGAGTCCATAAAGTAGGTGCCTGTTAAGAGAGGTTGTCTCTGTGCTATACTGACAGGAATTTTAAGAACTGAAACCTGGACAAGTATTCCCTAAGGGGCAGAATTATTGTTTGATACACCTGATTGAATACATTGCTTATATATTCAATCAGGTTTATCTGAGTGTGGAGGAGGCTGGAGGTATAAAAAGCAGCAGCCCACAGTTCAAGCTCTTTTTAAGTGAAGGTTGGTTCATTCTCTCAGCTGCAACCCAAAGAGGTGACAAGAGAGGCCATGCTATTTGTCACTTTGTATCTTTGTTTGCATCTTTGTCATCCGTACATCCCATGTGCTGCTTATTTGATGATTTGAGAGTAAACCAAATTAAATACCCACTTTGAACCTTGTCCAAATGAGAATTCTCCCCCAGGATACTTCCGGTTAAGATTGTCCGTATTCTATTTTTGAACAGTCAAGCCTCACAAAGGTAGGGAGCAGGCTTTGCCACTCAACACCATCAGTATACATTCTTGACTTGACTTTAAGATCTGTAAAATTAGACTAGACCTCACTGGGTCTTCCCAGATTCAGAAGCTAAAGCTTCTGAAAAGAAATGGAAAGGAATCTGGTCATGTGACCTCAGTTGACTGCACGCATCTCTCCATGTGTAGATAACCCCTAAAATGCCCTTCTCTTTCAGGGGAAGCAAAGATTCTCTTCACCTTGTTTTCATCAGGAGGAATTTCCTAAATGCTCCTAGCTCTCTGTACCCTCTCCTCCTCTACCCTGCAGAAGTAGAATGAGTTACCTGGGTGGTGGGTTGATTGGGGAAGTTAATTTATCAAAAGTCTGTACAAGGTAGATTTAGCATAAAGTGAATAAAGGATTACTCTCCTCATCTGCAAAGACTACTTCAAAGACTTTGATTAGAGACTCTTGAAAGAGTATTTAAGGTTAGTTGCTGCAATGAGATACCTATAATGCCCTAAAATGAGGTTTCTCTTCATAGAGGTCTTCCCACATTCAACAACCACCTCTAAGACACATTTTCTGAATAGTAAAAAATAAAAAAATAAAAAAATAAAAAAAAAATTATCATGCTAGAGGAAAGAATGAGTCATTATTTTTGTCCTTGTAGAAAATACTATATAATTTTTGTTATGCAAAGACAATGAAAGAGTATTATGTGAAAAGAAATGTAGGAAAAGAATGTTAGAGGAGAGTCTCAGGAAATAAATTAATAAGAGCATTATGTTATAGTATGAAATTAGCATGAAATTTCATTAGCATGAAATTCTTAAAATTTGTGATTTCTTTGATTCTAAATGGATATTTACTTTGTACCTAATTTTGTATTTCTTGGGTTTCTTGAAAAAGGTCTTGAAATCATATTGACTTCAAGCTCTTCAAAGCCTAGATCCACCCCTGGCTTTCTGCATGTTCCACTTTGGCCCAGTGAGAGGTGACAGTCCTAGGTAATAAGTACGCCTGCTCTGTAGATCCAAACTTTTCTCTAGGTAGACTATTTCAAATTTTAGATCTGTGGTTCAGCATTCATTAGAATCACCTGGACCATCTGCTCCAATGCCAGTTCCCCCCAGTGTTTCTGATTCAGTAGGTCTGGATTGAGACTCGATTTGCATTTCTGGCAAAATCCCAGGTTATGCTGGAGCTGCTGCTCCAGGCACACCACTTCGAGAACTACTGCTCCAAACCATTGGCTATTTGGCTACACACTGGAAATACCTCAGTAGTTATAAAAAACACTGATACCGGGGCACCTGGGTGGCTCAGTGGGTTTGGGCCTCTGCCTTCAGCTCAGGTCATGATCTCAGGGTCCTGGGATTGAGCCCCACATCGGGCTCTCTGCTCAGCAAGGAGCCTGCTTCGCACTCTCTTTGCCTGCCTCTCTGCCTACTTGTGATCTCTGTCTGTCAAATAAATAAATAAAATCTTAAAAAAAAAATACTGATACCTGGGTCAAGTCCTTAGTGAATCTTCTGATTTAATTGGTCTGGTCACGATGTGTTGTATAAGCTCTCCAGGTGATTCGAATGTGCCCTCAAGTTGACAGCTAGTGGTCTAGACTGTGGGGCGGGATTCTTAGTATGCTTAAGTAGCTGATCTAAGCAGATAACCAAAATAGCATTATCAGTAATAAGGGTGATCTTTTATACATTATTATCTCCATGGTATTCCAAATGGTAACATGATGTCTATTAACTAAGAAGCCTTTGTTATGTAAAACAATTGTATATACCACTACGCCACCTGTAACTTTTTATATTTTCTAAATATAATGTCAATCTGTGTTTGGAAAATAAGAAGTTTATATGATGAAGTGAATTTGGGGGGAAAGTCATGATAGAGTTCATTAAATGCGAGACATTCTACAAGAACTAGGTAAATTAGTAATCTCTGTCTGAGACTAGAAGTTGGATTTTGTAGACTTTGGATTGGTGTGCATCTCGCCTGCATAATTTATGATGCTCTGGAAATCTAAAATAGTTTGAAGTTTCCTAATAACATTTCAATATCATAATTTCATTTTCTCAAATAATTTCATGTCATTTTCCTATTTGATCTGGCTTAGTAGCTCTAAGAAAATGTATTATAATACTTTCTTAATGCTCAATTGATGAATTTTTTTCTCACCAGAAACTAAATCCCTTATGGTGGTTTCTCTATAACATAGCTATTAGCCTCAAACCAAAAGGATTGTGGCATCCCTAGATTTCTCTTTACCAGGGCCCTAAAACAGCTGGCCATTGATCCTCTAGCAAGCAGTGGCTTGAGAATGAACGTAATTTCTTTCTTTGAATATCTGGGTGCCTCGTGGAGATGGAAAGTCTTTAACTACATATTATGTCTCTATACTTATTATCATTCCATTTGGAAAAACATGTCACATAGGGCCAAAGAGATCCAGTTATGCTGTGGATTCTGCTTAAATGAATACCTGATGAAGTGATAAACCCATTTTAAAATGAATTTGCTGCTCCCATCAATTCTTTGCGACTCCGTTGCAAGGCTGAAAAATGTATCAAATAATGAAACTTGATAATCTGACCCCGCTAAATGCTGCAAGCAATGTCCCAGGCTGCACATATGGTGAGCCTTTTATTTATTTAATTTCTGATTTAAAAAAAAAAAAGAAAAAAAAAACCTCTGTGGAGGAATGTCTTTTCCATCTTCCAGATAATGCATTCAAAAACCTGGCTATGCTGGAAACTCAAACAAACCGTATTGGGTTATTTGGACAAACATAGAATTAATTTACATTAAGTGCAGTGTGACACTGTCATTAATTATGATAGAGTATTACAACAGGAGCAAAAAATGCCTAATTCCTGTGGCTGACTCTATCACTAAACAGATGATCCAAAGGGCCATGTTTCAAATAGGAGAGTTGTCCTAATTGGCAGCTGAAAGAGCCCACCTATTGAGGTCATCTCTTTTACAGTCTTTTGAACTCCACATGAATAGTCCTTGGGGTAAGAGAACATTTTTGATCCAAAAGTCATTATCAGGGCTGGAAATTCATGCCTCCCAGAAGCAACATTTTTATCCAAGTGCCTCATTTTACCCTGGTGAAAGATTAACATTCCTCATAGGAGCATTGAAACTAATTGTTACCAAAAAATTAATTAATGACATGTACAGATGGAGGTATTCCCTTGCATGGAGAGGGCTAGAGAGGAAACATATATCATTTTTCTTAATTTAATTATAATGGAATGATTATGATAGCACCTTGTTTCTGCAGGTCTTCAAAAATTGAAGGCTTAGGTGTGATTTTATCAGTGGCTGGGGAATGAGTTAAATAGCCTTTCAGTGTCCCTCTTCATTTTCTGTTTTCTCATACCTATGGAGTCGCTTTCAAATGATAAATCACTATGACTTACCATAATTATGTGTCCATATGACAATGCAGTTCTGACCCTCCAGCAACAGAAAATAGATTTTTAATTAAGTTTTTTCCAGTTATGATGAGTTTGTACTCAGCTTGCCAACTTTGATTCCACCATCTTGTGACTAATAGTATTTTTTCTGAAATAACAACTTAAGACTTCAACAATAGGTATCTATTGGTTTTGCCTGCCATTTCTCCTTCTGATAACAGCACCCCAATTTTCCTTTGGGGGTACCAGTTCTCACCCATTTCTATCCATATGGTTAGGGTAGAGTTTGACCCTCTCCTAGGCTCTGGGCTGGGTACCTGGATCAGAAATATAGATGAGAGCCCAGAATCTGCTTAGATATACTGATTGGTTCAGGGATTGACAGGTAATAATGAAACTTGAGATTCCTGCTGGAAATTTTGGAAAAGAGAAGTTTTAGCTTTTGTTTCTGGTGTTGCTAAACTGGTAGAAATGATTTGAGAGCTTCTATTGGAGCTCTTTGTCCTTATTTGAGGAGAGCTTATCTTAAGAAAATAGACCTGAGAAATGGAAAGGGACAGATGCCTGAATTTTGAGCACCTGGATCCAGTGGTACCTGAAGTAGTCTTTGGAATTATGAGAGATCAAGATTCTGGTTTTTCTTAGATTGGAGTAGGTTTCTATTACTTGCAATCAAAAGAGCACTCTCATACCACATACTCTGTCGTCATCATTCTGAGAACATTAACAAGGGGAAAATACAAATAATGTTGCCCCAATTTATATCTATGTACTGAAGAATCTAGTGTATTGTATTCCTAGCTCATTTCTCTACATTACGATTCATATTATTTCTAAGGTGTAGAGTACCTAAAGCAGGAGGAAGCTAAGAGTTTCTCATTTTAAAGAAGAATTTAGAAATTTGGGATGATTTCATGAGAAACTGGGAATATCATATTACTGTCTTCTGCGTTTGAATGTGAAAGCCCTTGTCTTTATTTACAACCTAGATTTGGCTTAAACAGACAAGAAGCAAGAGAGAGACATAATGAGGTTTTTTTGGAGGTTAAGTTTACAGTAGCTTATCCTGTAGAATGTACAATCTTTTACAGAGGAGAAAGCTGGAATGGTTGATAAATGGGAATAAAATATTTGTAAGCAATGATTATTCAGTTTAAAACTTATTTGTAATTATTTTAGTATGAAAATATGTTTAATTAGGTAGAAATATGGTCATACAGGAATAGTGTAGTTAACCCAGGCCACTGCATTTTGAGGTCATTTTATTCAAGTTTGCTGTTCCCATTGATTGGTTTGTGTAGACTGTTCAATTCTGTGAAGGGCTTTTTTTTTTTTTTTTTTTTTTTTTTTTTTTATGATGTTAATCACCTGGTCACTGAGGTCTGAAATAACATGAGAAGCGTCTTTTGAACTGGCATAAAAGTAGCCTCCTATTGCCTCTTTCTGCTCTTAGGTTACAAATTCTTGGACTCAGAATAGAAGTCAAGGCTTTTTGAACAGCCAGGGCCCTGTTTTTGATTGGCCTTGGTTGTTCTGTGGGTCAGCAGGCAACAGGAAAGTGGCCAGCTACATGTAGAGATGACTGAAGCTAATTAGCTCTGATGGGAATCAAACATAAGATCTTGGCATTACTAGAATTATCCTCCATGCCTTCCCCCAACTGCCAGCACACCGATGTGTGTGACACATGAGAAGCTGGCACATCCATCATTTTGTTGGGCCACAGGGCTCCCCAACACAGGTGTCCTAGTGCATCTGAAAAGGAAGGAGCTGACATTAAAAAAAACCTAATTCCAGGGGTGCCTGGGTGGCTCAGTGGGTTAAAGCCTCTGCCTTCATCTCAGGTCCTGATCCCAGGGTGCTGGGATCAAGCCCCGAATGCATCTGGCTCTCTGCTCAGCAGGGAGCCTGCTTCCTCCTCTCTCTCTGCCTGCCTCTCTGCCTACTTGTAATCTCTATCTGTCAAATAAATAAATAAAATCTTGAAAAAAAAATACCCTAATTCCACTACTTGTCAGCCCTTCCTCCTAACATTTGACCAGTGAATTAACATCAATAAATTAAAATCACTTTTAGTTGGGGATGAGTTTTATATTCTTAAAACGTTCTTTTTTCTTTATATGTGTTCTAAGTATCAACTATGTGTGGCAAGTGTTATGAGTTAAATTGTGTCCTCCCAAAACTCATATCAAGTCCTACTGCTTAGTACCTCACAATGTGACCTTATTCAGAAATGGAGTTTTTACAGAGGTGATCGTGTTAAAGTGGGGTCATGAGGTGGGTCTGAATCCAGTGTGACAGGCATGCTTATAAGAAGGGGTGGGTTGGAACAGACATGCACGGAAGGAAGACACTGTGATGAGATGTAGGTAGGAACAAGGCAGCCATCCACAAAGCAAGAAGTGAGGTCTGGTCCAGATCTTTCCCTCACAACCCTTAGAAGGAACCATCCTATTGACTCCTTGATCTTGAACTTCTATTCCCCAGAGCTATGAGACAATACATTGTTGTTGAAACCATGTAGGTGGTGGTTCACTGGTATGGCACTCCTAACAAACTAATACACACAGTTGGCCGGTGTCTGAGGCCCTGTAGCTCAGGATGCAGCATTTAACCGTCTTCTGTGAGGAAGTTACCACATTTTAATGTAAACTCAGGAGACTTGTCCATGAACACACAACTATCTAGTAGAAGAGCTTGGCTTATAATCTGGGTGTTTAATTCCAAGTTTAGTGGGTTTTCCTCTCCCCCCAAAAAAACAACTTTAGGAAGCTAAGGGATATATCTATATCTATCTATATATATTAGAAATATATATATAGGTATATACATATATATATATAAATGAAAAAAAATTTAAAAGGCAACAAACAAAAAATACTTGAGAATACCCATTTAACTGCCATCCAAATTTAACAAATGTTAACATATTATTACATTTCCTTCAGGTTTTTTCTTCAAGAAATAAGTCATTATAGATATTTCTCTTAAATTCCATTCATATAATTCTTGAATTCTTGAACGCCTCCTCCAAGGCAAACACAACCATTAATTTGGCTTATATTCAAGCCATATTTTAATATTTTCAGTGTATTATCCAGTAAAAAATAATTCTGCACAAAGTAATCTTGCAATGGAAATCACTGAGCATTTTTTGTATGTATATTTATAAGAGCTTTCTTTAGATTAATGCACCTAACACCCAAAATGATAGGCTAAAGGGAGGCACATCTCCATTTTCACTAAATATTGTCAGATTGATCTTTAAGTTGTTTATACCCAATCATACTCTCACAACATATGAGAATTAATATTTCCCCATATCCTTGGTATTGTCATATTTTAATTTTTTGGAATTCTGGTGTAATGTTGTATAAGATATTATTTATTTGTTTATTTATTATTGAGCATGGGTGAGTGGGAGGGAGGGCCTGAGGGGGAAAAAGACTCTCAAGCAGACTCTAAACTGAAGATGGAGTGTGATCTCAGGACACTGAGGTCATGACTTGAGCCCAAATCGAAAGTTGGATCCTTAATTTTTTTTTTTTTTTTAAACAAGGCTTAATTTTTATTTTTTTAGAGATAATGCTATTGCACACTCACAAGACTGCAGTGTCGTCGGATAAACACCTTTTATATGCACTGGGAAACGCGGAAAAAAAAAGATTTCCAGAAAAAATATTAATTATTGACTTATGTGCTTTATGGTGACATTTGCATTATTGTGGTGGCCTGGAACTAAATCTGCCTGCCCTGGGCCCTGATGGCAGCACTTTCCCCCTCCTCCCTCCAGGCAGGCCCAAGAGTGGGAACAGCTCCCCCTGTTGTTAGCATCTGGAAGTCTCCCTCTGCTTTTTGCCTTGCTTTCTGCTTCCACAGCTCCGAGGAACAGAGCGCATCTATCTGATACATTGGGCAATTCTCCTTTTGTGTATATACGAGCTAGGTATATTTTGCATATTATACAAATTGTGTGAACATCATTTCTTTCTCTCTTTAAAATTGTTTTTAAAAGTGGCAGCTTTCTTTCCTGTTCTATTATACTCTCTGTTACCACCAAACTGACTAAAAGTGCCTTGTAAACCGCATGGAGGAGGTCTGTTTGCCATCTCTGAAAAACTTTTATTTTCGCTACATAAAATTGAGAAATGTATAAACATTTAGCAAACAATATCTTAAACAAAAGGAAAAAAAGTTTTAAGAAGTTAACAAACGGAGAAAAAGTTGTACTTTAAGCTCTGCTAAGATAATTTATGAATTTAAGGTTAGTCTAAACAAAATTTTATGAAGTTGGAATAGGGAATTGTTGTTTAGGGTTTTCTTTTCCCCAGTTTTTCAAATCAAAATTTATTCAGATACTTATTAATTTACTTGTGCAGATGTATAATATAAGCTTATGTGTATGAAAACAGCACACAAAAATGTTCATGCCATAGAAAAATGTTCTTAAAAAATATTTTAAATGTTTGTATCCATGCCAACTTTTGATGATTGTTAAAGTAACTGGAGATCTTTAACTTAAATCTTTAACTTAATATTTTCTAGTTCTAGAGGGTCTGGTGAAAATAATACATCTGTAAGAATTACAGGAAATGACACTTTAATGGAAAAATACTATCTGAAAACTATAATGCTAAATCTACTTGAATAAAAGTAATTGTACTATCAATTAAATAACTATCTAACTAACTATCTAAATAATACCTAAAATAAAAAGAGATAAGTCCAAATAACTTTAAAGACAGAAAACACATGCAGATTTTATGCTGTGGTTGTGGAAGTTCAGGACCGGCCTGCGGTGAGCTCAGTCAAATCCGCAGGGGTCCCTGGTGGTGTGGCCCAGCTGCCTGCCTGGACCCTCAAGTCTTGGCTCTTCTCCTTCCTGGGGGTGCTGATGATCCAGGGGTTCTCTGACACTTCTGGGTCTCTGTGGGCAGCTGGTGGAGGAGCAGGAGTAAAAGGGCCACTTGGGAAAAGCTGGAAGTTGGACTCCGCTTTGGCCAACATTTGCCTATTGTGATCACTTTCTTTCTTTAGCTCCTTGAGGCTTCTCTCGGTCAGCACAGCTGCCATCCAGCTTTCCTGAGCTCTCTTTGCATGGAAGAGGATCCCCTTTTGATAGTGCAAGGTATTTTCCTCCAATTCTCTCCTGGTGTCTTCAGCGATCTCCTTGTAGAAGTCTCGAGTCTGAGACATGGCCTTGATGTTTCTACGTGTGCAGGAAAGATTCCACTTAATGTCTGCGCACTGCTCTTCTGCCTCAGACCATTTTCTCTCAACGGGGCTGATGCATTCTTGATATAATTCAGGCAGAGTTTGAAGCTTCTGTTTCAGCTGCTGAATCTCCTCTTCAAGCTGTGAATTTTCACGCTGCAAAGAGGCCTCCTTGGCTTGAAGATCTGTTATTTGTCCCATAAGCTCCTCATTCATTTGCTTTCCTTCCTGCAATTGTCTGGCTAGTTCCTGCTTTTTCGCTTCAGCACTTTGAAGGGACACATTGGAATCAGCATCATCAGTGACACCCTTCAGATCACCCTCTGACCCATGGATGGGGCCATCATCATTTTCTGTTTCCCTCTTTTCCTCAACCTCACAGTTGACATGACCCAAATGATCTCCAAGGTGAGTGGGCCCAGGGAAGGTCTTCAGCAGGTTTTCACCCACCGGTACTAACTGGCTGACTTTCTCGTTCAGGGCCTGTTGGAATCCTGCGTTTGACTGTTCAAGCCTTTCTTTCTCCTGCTCCATTTCTTGGAGTCTCTGCTTCCATCTCGCAGTTTCTTGGGCGAGCCGCTCTGCACTCTGTAGATCAGGAGGGTTTCCATTCAAATCACCCAGGGTTTTCTTCCAAAGCTCTTCTCCATTCTTCTCTGATGCTTTGAAGATGGGTCTGTCACCAGTCTCTTGAGATGATTTAGGAGGCTGGCCCTTCAGTAACTTTTTCAAAAAGTCAACAGTATTCTGAAGAGACAGCCTACAGTGGGTTGTATTTATTGATGATAAGCACGAGGTTTTTAAGGTGGGAAGACTGGCCTCTGCCCCAGGCAGACCTCTGGCATCATCAGCTTGTGTCAGCGGTTCCATATTCTCAGTGCCTTTCCCACAGATTTCAGCGTGGGCGAAACACCTTTCGCCTGACACCTTCACCCTTCTCAAAATGTGTTGTTTCTTCACTGGCAAAACCAGTATCACAGTTTATACCAGGATCTCCCAGGGAAATCCACGGAGACCTGAAACGTGTCTCTAGCTTTCAGAAATCACCAGTGGAGGACCGCACAGGTGGTCTAGGACCAAGTGGAAAGTGAATCTATGGCAGGCAGGAGGCCATCCAGGGCTGTGGAGAGCTCCCCAGCTCTGCCTCCAAAGGCCAGTGTTCTCTGGGTCTCAACTGAAGCCTCAGAACCTTGGGGGGCGCTCTACCTCTAAGGTAAACAGTTGCCTGACAACCAGAGCACAGCAGTTGCATTGGGGGATGGGGAGGCCAGCCAGCTTCTAGGAGACAGTTGCCCTCTAACTTTGCCCTGAAATAAAAAGTGATCTCACTTCTACAGGCATGGGGGGCGGGGGGAGCACTGATTGTGCAGGTGCCCAGCCACTCAGGGCCCACGTGACCCGACAGGAAACCTACGGGTGAAAGCAGGGCCAGACCTTGACCATTCTCTCAAGGCCCCCATCTGTGAGTGAGGCTCATTCTCTTGATTTAAAGCTTCCTTCTGCTTCAGAGAAGCCTGGCACTGTCCTCCAAGGTCTCAGGGATCTGTGTCCCCTCAGCCACTCTGGCAGGGAGCTTCCCAGGAGTGAAAGGGTCTCCCCAAAGGTATTAAGACAATGGATTCTAATTCTAGCAAGTCAGAAGAAATCAGCTGGAGCTGGCAGAATCTCATGAATTCATGAACTTTCTGTGGAGGCAGCATATCCAAGAATATTTGGAAGGGATTAACTCTGTTCTAGGGGCGACTGCAGTGGTCCATGTGGTTCTCCATCTTTAGCCCATCACCCCAAAGATGGCCCCCAGGAGGGTCTCTGGTCCACAAAGTCATTTCCAGAAGCGGGCCTCTGGGGAGAGGGCAGGTCCTTTTTTGGGCTCAGTTTGCCACCTTTTGTTTCATTAAACCATGTCTTACTCCCCAGGCATCTTTCTGGCAGACACAGCTCAGACCCTCCTTGTCTATCCGCTGGGGCTCCCTCAGGAGCAACTTGTCCTTAGTCCCTTTATCTGAGGGAGAAACAAGAGAACTGCCAGGTGAGGCCATGCTGGGGGTCCTGAAGACTGTTAACGTTCAGACCACAGGGGCTGCATGGGAGAGGACAGAGGCTCTGGCCCAGCTGGTGGTGCGGGCAGGAAATGGCCAAATGCCTACAGAGAGACTGGGTTCTTTTCTTTTCATTAGACCATTTCTTAAGAGCGATCTTAGATTTACAGAAAAATTGAGCAAAAAGTGTAGAGAGTACGCATGTTGTAGTAAACTTTCTCTGAAACTCATCCTGTGTTGTATTGGTGTAACCCCCAGCATTTGAATAACCCCCAATTTTATTGAGATACAATTTACCTATCACACAATTTATCCATTTTAAGTGTACAATTCCACGAATTTCAGCATATATAGAATTACACAACCATCACAATGAGCTTAGAACATTTCCATTACTGTAAAAAAAAAAAAAAAAAAAGATCTCGCCAAGCCTGTCATTTCTATCCCCTTTGGCCCATTAGGTGTCAGAAGGAAATCTAAAATTTTCTGGGCTTCACAAATACCCTCAGGGCGAACCTTTCTTCCCAGTTTATGTACCTACCTGATAAGTAGTTTCTTTGCCATATTGGATTAGCAATACTTCCCTGTCTGATAAGCTTTCTCATTACTTAAAGACTTTAAAACAAAACAAACCAAAACAACAACAACAACAGCAACAACAAAACCCCAAAGCCTTTTCAGGCTCTTTCACCTGTTTGCAGGTGCAATGTGTGTGTGCGCGCGCGCGCGCGCGCGCGCGCGCGCGCGTGCTCAGGTTCTCAGGACGCCCCCTCCTGGTGCCTTCTTTGTCCCACAGCTTGGATCTGAGAATTAGGGTTAATCTTGCGGTGAATGAGCTTCACTGAGCAGAGTGGGGAACGGAAGGGCCTGGTGTTTGCCACGTGCTGTGAACCTCAGTGCTGCTGTTTCTGTACGTGAATGAAGCCACCTTTGCTGGAAACGCCTTCCAGTTTGCCAACGGGATCAGATTCTTTATGGCTCATGGAAGTCTCATGGGAATTTGTCCTCTGACTGGTATAATTGCTGAAGACGCTTGCTGGAGCCTGGGGTAGGTGGTATGCGAGGAGGCGGCAGAAGTTGTCTAGAACCAGAGGAAGTGTTTTGAGATTCCAGGAGGACGGGGCTCCTGGGTGGTTCAGTCAGTTAAGCGTCTGTCTTAGGCTCAAGTCATGATCCCAGGATCCTGGGATGGAGCTCCACATAGGACTCCTTGCTCAGTGGGAAGGCTGTTTCTTCCTGTTTCTCTGCTTGTTGTTCCTTTGTTCCTCTTGATTGTTGCTTTCTCTGTCTGAGGCCGCATGGGGGGGGGGGGTGTTTGCCCAGGAGCCGGGGCGCGCCTCTCACCTGCCGGGACCTGCATGGATCCTTAATTGACTTGAGCCACTAGGGGCCCCCAACAATCTGATGTAAATAAAAAATGTCATATATATATATATATATATATATATATATATATATACACACACACACACTATACATGTATATATATATATATACACGGCCATATAGAACATATAGTATTTCATATAATTTAAAAATTATATGAAAGCTATTATACTTTATGTATTCTACTGCAACTTGCTTTTTGTACTTAATGTATTTGTGAGATTTAGCTAAGTTGATATATGCTTTTCTAGTTCACTCATTTTCATGGCTATATAGCATGCCATTGTATAATTATATCATGCTTTATTTATGCATTTTCCTCTTGGTGGATATTGAAGATATTTCTGATTTTTCTGGCCATGGCAATCAATATTGCTGTGAACATACTTACACATGTCTTCTTGCACATCCATGTAAGAGTTTCTCTATTTGGCCAGGAATGGAATTGCTGACCCATAGGATAAATATGCCTTAAATGTTACAAATACTGCCCAATTATTCTCTCAAGTAAATTGTTTAATTAAAAAAGTAGATTACATACCTATCAGCAGAGTATGAGAGTTCCCATTACTTTATACGCTTTTTAATAACACTTGGTATTGTTTTATTTTAAAGTTGTTAATCTGATAGTTTTAAAATAGTAAATCTGTGTATGCTGATAAATTGGCAATAGACGAAAAAAAAGTTCTAATTTGCAACATCTCTCCATTTGCTTGGTATAAATACTGGCATCATGACCAGTATCAAGTTACTAACATGACCTCACTGAATGTTGACAGTGTGAAGTTGGGGAATGATGGGTACAATCAGCTCTAGCATGATCATTCAAACTGGTCTCCTTCCACTCACCACTGGTCATATTTACATTTCTCTTACAACCAGTTAGATTGAGCATCTTTCCCTATGTTTTTTTTTGTCATTTGTGTTCCTTATTATATGAAATTCTGCTTGTGCTTCTGACCATTTTTCTCTTGGGCTGTTGTTCAATTTTTGTTGATTTGGAAGAGTTTATTATTTATTTTAGATACTAATTATTTGTTGGTTATGAATGTTAAATATCTTCTCCCAACTTGTCCTATCTTTTTACTTAGCTTAATGGTGTATTTTGTTGCACAGAAGTTAAATTTAACATAGGTAAGTTTATCATTCTTAGTCTATGGTTTTTTGCTCTGTGTGTTTAAAGTTATTCCCTACCTCAAGTTTATAAATGTTTACATAAATTTTATTTTATTTTTTATTTTAAAGATTTTATTTATTTATTTGACAGACAGAGATCACAAGTAAGCAGAGAGTCAGGCGGAGAGAGAGAGGGGGAAACAGGCTTCCTGCTGAGCAGAGAGCCCGATGTGGGGCTTGATCCAAGGACCCTGAGATCATGACCTGAGCTGAAGGCAGAGGCTTTAACCCACTGAGCCACCCAGGTGCCCCGACATAAATTTTATTTTAAACATGTGAAGATTCTTGCTTCTATTTTAACATTTAATCCTTTGGAATTGAATGTTAATGGAATGAAGTAGGGATTTTATTTCATTTGTTTTGATAGTATTTATTTAATCTGCCTTTCATTTCTCATTGATCTAAACTGTCCCCCATAAATCAAATGTGTAGGCTGTTTATAGGTTCTTCAGTTTGTTTCATTGGTCAACTTACATATTTATGCATAAATACTATACTGTGTCAAGCTATAGTGATAATGATACTTCCCTGTATTCCATCTTGTTATTCCACAAAGTTATTTTAGCAATCTTGGCTGTATGGAATAGTGCTTAAGAGCACACTGGAGACCAGCCGGACAGGGATCTTTGTTCTGTCTGTCTGAACTTGTATAGGATTTTCATCTTTTTGTGCCTGAGTTTTCTCAGGTGCAAAATAGGGATGAAATAGTATCTACCTTGTAGATACGGTTATTATGGATATTAAAGAATTGTGTGTGAAGTTTTTAGAAAAGTGCCCAATTCATGAAGAAGGTGGTTATGTATTTGCTGTTACTGTGTAAACACAATGTCAATTTATCAGGTCTTCTAAGATTTTCATTGAATTTACATGTTAATATGGGGAACAATTGACATCTTTATGACATTGAATTTTCTTTTTCAGGCAAATAACTTATTTCTTCATATATTTATGTCTTCTTTTTTAAAAAAAATCTTTTAAGATTTTAAGATTTCCCTGTAGTATCCATGTAGATCTTTTCTTATATCTCTCATGAGTACCTTTTATTCTTTTCCATTGCTATAATATGTACCTTAAAATTTTAGACATTTACTTTGATAGGAGTTTGAGTTTAAATTTCATAAAGTATTTAGGAAATTTTGATAATAACTTTATTAAAGTCGTGCATGATTTGGAGGATAATTTTTCTCTTTATAATATTCCATTTATGAAAATGTTTTAAAATTTTTTTAAGTCCTAGGTAAATGGCATACAAGACATGTTAGTGTTATGCTTAGGTACTTTATAGGTTTTGATTCTGAGTGTACATTTTCTATTTGAGTAACTATAGATAGGGATGTAATTAATTTTTGCCTATTGTTCCTATTGTAAAACTATTAGTTTTTGCAGTTTGTCTGAAATTTTCTTGAATTTTCTAGTGCAGATAATTATATCACCTGCAAATGATGACAATTATGTTTTTGTACAAATCATGTGTCCTTTTAAAATTACTTTTTAATTGACTTGAAAATCTAATGAAATGTTGAGCAGTGAGAATGGTAGAAAGTAATTGTTAATATTTTTCTTTAGTAATCCACAAAAACTAACAGTTAGTGGCTTGGTGAGATCTGAAATTCTATCAATAACCTACTTCTACTTTGTTACACTAATATCCATTGGATTATTTTGCATTTTGAATAGATCTTTTAAGCTGTGCTTGAGGGTTTTTTTTTTATTACTATGCATTATCATTTGGGAAATATTGGTTCACTGAATTTTGTAGATATTTTACATGACAAATTTCATTATACAGCATCAAAAGAAATCACATTCCGTAATATAACCACCTATCTCATCAAAACAGTCTTTAAACATTGGGACATTATCAAGCCCCTGGTCATGATTTTGTTTTCCAAAATTCTCATTTTCACTTAAAAGCTCAAATTTTATCAACTGGCATTAGGTATTGTTGTCAGTTTTCCTAAAAGTGACAGGTTCACTACCTCATGTTTTGAAAAAATGTATGCCAAAACCAAAGTTTGATAGCCATAATTTGCCTATTAGTCATTCTTTCAAGGAGAAGTAGTGTTCCATGAAAAAAGTGGTAATTTATTTTATAATTTAAAAAAACAGTAATGTCTCAAGATAACTTGAGTTTGTGAATATGCAGCAGAAAGTGCTTTATACACTTCTTGTTTTGTCACTCTGAATACTAAAAAGATACATAAACATTGGTTGAGATTTAATAAAATAAGACTACCACTTCATGGAGCTCATCCTTGAGTGATAGTGGCTTTCTGGGAGGATTATTTTTCAAGTGGATGGTGGTAAAACAGAAAGCACCACTCATAAGAGTTCAGTGTCAATGCCTGGATTTTAACAGTTTACCCACCAGTGTTACTGCAATATCAGTATAAATGTCAACACAATGAAAGTGGCAAATAAAATCTTCATATCGTGAAAAATATGATTTTGATTTTGTATATATTTTCCAATTCCTCTAAGCTTTCAGTATTATTTATTAGGTGTTTCTCTCAAAAATACATTAATGCTGAAATGAAAAGTATCCCATTTGATGATCTTTTATTAGGTAATTTTAAACTATTTATATTTGTTGATATTGCTGGCTTATTTAAATTTAAGTAATCTCTTATATTCTCTGTTACCATGTTGTTTTTGCTTTTTCTTTTCCCTACCTTTTTTTCTGGCTTTTATTGTTGCGATGTGAATTGATATTTATTTGTCAAGTTTTTTTTCCCCCACTATTTTAAAAGTTTGATATTTGAATTGGTTTTTTATTATATGTATTTTTGTTAAGCAGTTTAACATCATCATTATCACTGTCATTATTATTATATCTTAGCTTTTCTTTTATATTTTATTTCTTTCTGCTTCATTCTGACTGAACACTTTTGTACTTGCCTTCAAATTAATTACTTCTCACTTTGTATCCAGGGAATCATTTATAACCTATCCTGAAAGTTTTATTTTAGCAAATTTTTAGCTAATTTTTAATTTCTAAAAATTCTTATTCTTTTTTTGTCTACTCATTCTTGATTCATATCCAAGTGCTTTAGTTTCATAATTTGTGTTGCTATTTTATGAAAATTATTCCTTTCTTTATTTCTTTGAGGATATAAAATATACCTACTTTAAAGTCATTTTTGACATTCCTAAAATTGGATTTTCTTCTCTTAGCTCTATTATTTATCACATACTTGAAATTTTAGTTTGCAATTCTACCTTGAGTGACAATACTTTTCCACGTTCTCTGGGCTCGTTCTTTCCTGTCTGTGGTTTTGTAGACAGACTCAACAAATACTGTGGCTTCCCCTTATCTAAAACCAGGTTTCATACTGATGCTTCTGTGCTCTTGTCCCATAATAATATTGAAGAAACATCTGTATGACTCAGTTGTGATCTTTTGGGCACCCTGGCTGGGATCCTACCTACTTGAATGTTTCTGCTTCTTCGGCGTACCCCCCCCCCCCCATCTAATCATATTGCTTCATATAAACCAATGTCTTGGGAATTTGTATGGCTTTTCCAGCTTTTTAAATATTTCTCTTATCTTATTTCAGGTCTTTTATTTAATGCAGTTCGCCTGCCTCAGGTATTTCTCCACATCCTTTGTGAATCAAAATCCCAACTGCCTTTTCTGCTTTAAGTTTTCCATCAAAAGAAGGAGCTATTTGGGGCTCTTGCCCGCTTTCTCCCAAAATATGTTGACAGTCTAACCCCCAGTGTGATGGTATTTGGAGGTGGGGGCCTTTGAGAGGTAATGAGGCTCAGATGCAGTCATGAGGGTAAGGCATGCACTGAGGAAAGGCCACGTGAGCATGCAGCAAGAACGCAGTAATATGCAAGCCAGGAAGTGGGCTTTCCCCAGGAACCAACTCTGTTGGACCCTTGGTCTCAAACTGCCCAGACAGAGAAATACATTCCTATTGTTGAAGCTACCTGGATTGTAGTATTTTGTTATAGCAGCTGTTCTGGAATCTGGTTGATTTAGTGCCTATGGCCCCTAGTTACCACTGTTTCTGTTCTATTTCCAGCCCTGTGTATATTTACATATTTATACAGATGTCCATGTTTTAAATATTTTTAAAGTACTCAATCTCTCAATACTCTGTGTATGTCATGGAAAAGGTTGAGGCATTAATTCAAGACACCATCTTGATTGGAAGCCTTTAGGCTATTTCTTTAGGAACTTCTATTAAATAAAAATGTAAGCTCAAATGGTAATACAACAGAGATAGAGGCACTGGATTAATTAGTAGAGTGTTTAGGACAGGAGCAATTATGCATATTGAATTCTCTGCAGCACTCACCACAATGTTTTGCATGTAATAGGTACTCATTATCTGTGAAGCCCCTGGCATTTGCAGATCTAACATTTGTGGTTTTGAATTTTCCCAAGTGACCTCCAGAGGGTCCTAAAATTTTGCTACTCCCAGCATGAGCATCTCATGGTGACTTTGGTTCTCTGTTCTTTATCAGGTGATCTTTATTGCACACAACCATCAAATGCTCACAACTGAATTTTTTTATGTGTAGAATAGGGATGAAATAAAAGATACATGATCTAATAAAAATTTAAAAAGGGGTAAATTTATGGCTTGGACATATAAAGGAAAGATTTTTAATAGAATGGGGTTCTGAAGAAAGCTAAGAACCTCTGCTAAATGTTCTGAAATAGGGAATTCAGGAATATGTAGAGGATTCTGGAAGTATTCCTAATGAATTTCAAATGTCCTCTATAAATATTTGTTGATTAGAAGTAATTTGAACTGGTCTTAGAAGTTATGTGATATGATTTGGGAAACAATAGGAAGACTCCACTCTCCCTAAAATCCTCCCCTCTTATTATAGTGTCTGATATTATATCATGAGAGACTCATTACTTTGTGGTAAGTATTGGCCTGTCTCTGCAAGTACCTCTTTATGCTTATCTTCATCTGTTACTGTGTAAAGAGCAGACACATGGTCACCAGCCCTTTAGGTAAAAAGGTCTCAGATCCATGGACCATAAACTTTCTCAACATCTCATATGTGCCAGAGACTCTTGGAGGTATTTTGTGGATGATACAAAGATGACACATCAGTGCTTGTCTTTTGTGAATTCACAGCCCAGTGGAAACATGGAAGGAATGAAAGAGTAAGACATAATGTAATGAGTGACAGTAATTTAAGGAGTGACATATGTATTAATGATGTTATCCTCTGGTAGCTTAGAGGAGAGAACAATCAGTGACTCCAGGAGAAATAAGAAAAGTCTTCAGAGAGGTGGTCACATTTGTATCTTGTGAGGGACTAGGGGAATTGCTTACTAGGAAGAGATGGGGGTGATTCTTAGGAGGATTCTGAGGCATTCTGAGCACCTATGTCCAGATCTGGAAGGTGAAAAGATGAAATGAGGGTCTCAGAAAAGGGGTAGGAATGTCAAAGACAGTTTATTTCATGCCATTGTCTGCTCTGCTCCAGCCAGCTAAGAGACATGAAGAAAAATCCTTCAAGTCTATGACATGAGGCATTATTCCTCACCTGAGTCAGACTTCAGTGATTTCATTTTATTTATTTTTACTGGATGCCTGGGATAGAGTGAAAATAAAGCTTGCTGAGAAGTCTGAAGACTCAGCTTCTAGACTGGTTCCATCACTTATTATTTCTATAATTCCATGCAAACCATTCAACTGGCTGGTGCTTCGGTGTCTGCAGTATACAACAGTGGTGGCTGCTCCAGCACTGCAGTGTTTGCTGAGGATCTCAAACAGTGTATTTGAAAATACACTGAAAACTACAGAGTACTACACAAATTCAAAATTAAGATGAGTTATCTTTCAGCAAGTTCCTGGGCCAGGACAATGCAGGGATCACCAGGGATAATGTGTCACCAAAGGGTGGGTTTAAGGCACACAGGCCAATAGAGTGGTAGAGGAGACTTATTGCCACAGAGATATTTTCTGAATGGTAGTTGAGCTGATGCCCAGGATGAGGGTTCATGTGCTATACGCTTGGTTATCCCAACCCTCGTCCTGCTTCTCATCTGCCATTTTGTAAGTGAGAATGTGACTATAGCTGGGGACTTGCAAACTCATCTTTAGCAATAATGAAACAGTTTAAGGGAATGCCCCTTGGGCAGAGAGCATCACCTTTGTCTACGGGCAACCCCTACTTTAGTAATGAAGAAAGGTGATTAGAGCTGTTTTTTCTTTAGCACATACTTGCTAATTCAGCAGAAACTGGAACCTGCATCTCCTATTACACTGTTGTCTTTTGTATTTTGAGGAAAACAGCATTCCTACTTTTTTTTTCTCCATGATACAAAATTAGCTAAAGACTAATAAGCTAAAGTGGTAACCTTGAATTTTGTGAAAGTTAAGGAAAATTTAATGCCATGAGTTATACATCTGCAACAGAAATGAGTCCCAGTGCACCCCTTCTGCTCTCAGATTCTGGGCATGCTGATAAAATACCAGAAGACATGCAATACAATGAAAATTGGTTCTTTGGGTATCATAGCACCTTGACTTAGAAGGGCTTTAACCTTGGCCTCATGCTTCCTGTGGGGCCTGTTGCCTATGCTGTGTAAGTACTAGAACTAGCAAGCAGTGCTCAGAATTTTTCATCTGAGTAAAATTAAAAATGAAACCTTCAAAGTCCTATCGATCCTAGGCATGTTCTATATGCATTAAATTGAACCTAATGGACTGAGAAATGAGCATTTCAGCACGTATAGGTAAGAATTATTTGTATGAGAATAGATTACTCACATGCCCTTTATCCAGCACTATATGTATTTATCGACATGGCTAGGTAACACCAAAGCATTCTGTTGAATCTCTCTGAGATAACGGCGAATCAATTCTCATTCAGGCCACTTAAAGTTTGCTCAACATTAATCCATCATTAGCTCTTGGCTTTGCTTCTCTAAAATGTAAATGGACAAGATTTAATGAATATTTTGACCATTGGAAACACAGAGTAAGGCCTTAGCATGAATACAATACAGAAAAAAATGTGCGACTATACAGATTTCTGAGCTCCTGATCATTGACCCCATGTGTCTTCATTTGGCTTGTATCTCTGTGTTGTAATGGGTATTCCCCCATCCCTATAGTTTTTCCTTGTGCAGTCTTACCTGCTTCCAGATTTTAACTATCTCTGTATTCTTAGAACTCTTTGGCCTATATCCCTGTCTTGAACTTGGCCTTGAACTTCAAACTCCTATAGCCAATGGACTGCTGGAAAAAACCTCTTTAGATATTGTACTGTCACCCACAACCCAGCATATCTAAAAGTTTAACTTGTCATATTGCCACACCCCCAACCTATACAAGGGAAGCCTTGTATTTTAGGTCTCACTTCGGCTCTACTGCTCCCTCCTCTCAGCTCCCATATTCAATTAAGTCCTTATTTTATTGCCTAAATTGAGCTCACATAGACCCACTTCTCTTATCCCTAGAAACAATGCTCTAGTACAGACTCCCATTATCTCATGTTTTGAGAGCAGCTGTTCCCTAATCCTGCTTCCAGTATAGTATCCGTTTCCCCAGATGCACTTTCATGTATCTGGAACCAGAATCATCCTAAAAACATGCACTTTGGTCCACATAGTTCCCCTTCTTTAGAATCTCTCATTGGTTTCTTAACATCTACCGACTGATGTTTAACTTCTTAACAGGGCTCACAGATCTTTCCTGACTTGGCCTGCCCTTGACTTACTAGCTTTAACTCTCATCCTGAGTGTACCGTGGATTTCGCCCTCCATACTTGCAATATTGCTTCACACTGTGTGTCTTTATTCATGGCCTTTCCTCAGGAGGCAACAGCCTGCTCTTATCTCCACCTCCAGTTAGCCCTGGTTCCTCTTTCAAAACTCAGCAGCAGCATCCTTTCTCCAGAAAGCCTTCTCTGAAATCCAATTTGAAGTAATTAATCCTCTTTTATGCTCCATCACATCCTCTGCATACCTCTCTATATTGAAATTTTATTGAAAGTTTTGTGCATGTTTCTACTTGACTAGACCATCAGGTTTTTGATAAAAAAGACTATTTTGTCTTCATCTTAGTTCCTTCAACATGAAGCCCGATGCCTTCCATTTGGTAAATGATTAAAAATGTTTCTTAAATTGTTTTTGAGTTAAATTAATACATTTTACACAGAATTTCCTTTTCTTCGGCTGAGAGCTTTGGAGAATTGGGTAGACTATTGAAAAAAAAAAGTTGGAAGAATTCTTTTGATAGTCTCTGTGTCACTTATAGGTTAAAGTAGGTTTTAAGAGGTTTTTTCTTTAAGTCCTAAAGGGTATACACTAAAGTTTCAGCTTAATTTTTAAAATTATGTTACATGAGTCACCACACAGTACATCATTAGTTTTTGATGTAGTGTTCCATGATTCATTGTTTGCATATAACACTCAGTGCTCCATGGATTCTATGCCCTCCTTAATATCCATCACCAGGCTAACCCATCCCCCCATCTAAAACCCTCTGTTTCTCAGAGTCCACAGTCTCTCATGGTTTGTCTCCCCCTCCAATTTTCCCCCCTTCATTTTTCCCTTCTTTCTCCTAATGTCCTCCGTGCTATTCCTTATGTTCCACAAATAAGTGAAACTATATGATAATTGACTTTGTCTACTTGACTTATTTCACTCAGCATCATCTCCTCCAGTCCCATCCATGTTGATGCAAAAGTTGAGTATTCGTCCTTTCTAATGGCTGAGTAATACTACATTGTATATATGAACCACATCTTCTTTATCCATTCGTCTGTTGAAGGACATCTCTGCTCTTTCCACCATTTGGTTATTATGGATATTGCTGCTAGGAATATTGGGGTGCAAATGGCCCCTCTTTTCACTACATCAGTATCTTTGGGGTAAATACCCAGTAGTGCAATTGCAGGGTCATAGGAAAGCTCTATTTTTAATTTCTTAAGGAATCTCTACACTGTTTTCCAAAGTGGCTGTACCACTTTGCATTCCCATCAACAGTGTAAGAAAGGTTCCCCTTTCTCCACAACCTCTTCAACATTTATTGTTTCATGCCTTGTGAATTTTTGTCATTCTAACTGGTGTAAGGTGGTATCTCAATGTGGTTTTGATTTGAATCTCCCTGATGGCTAATAATGAATATTTTTTCATGTGTCTATTAGCCATTTGTATGTCTTCTTTTGAAAAGTGTCTGTTGGTGTCTTCAGCCCATTTTTTGACTTATTTGTTTTGTGGTGTTGAGTTTGAGAAGTTCTTTATAGATCTTGGATATCAGCCCTTGTCTGTAGTGTCATTTCCAAATATCTTCTCCCTTTCCATGGGTTGCTTTTTTGTTTTGTTGGCTGTTTCTTTTGCTGTGCAGAGCTTTTTATCTTGATGGAGTCCCAAAAGTTCATTTTCACTTTTGTTTCCCTTGTCTTTGGAGATGTGTCTTCAAAGAAGTTTTTGTGGTTGATGTCGAAGAGGTTACTGCCTATGTTCTCCTCTAGGATTTTGATGGATTCTTGTCTCACACTGAGGTCTTTCATCCATTTTTTTAGCATTTTTTTTACAATTAACATATAATTTCTTATTTGTTTCAGGGATATGGGTTTGTGATTAATCAATCTTACACAATTCACAGTCAGTGCTCTGCATAGCACATACCCTCCCCATGTCCATCCCCAACACCCCATCCATCCCACCCCCCCTCCACTCCAGCAACCCTCAGTTTGTTTCCTGAGATAATGAGTCTCTTATGGTTTGTCTCCCTCTCTGGTTTCATCTTGTTTCATTTTCCTCTTCCTTCCCCTATGATCCTCTGTATTGTTTCTCAAATTCCTTGTATTAGTGAGATCATATGATAATTGTCTTTCTCTGACTTATTTCACTTAGCATAATATCGTCTAGTTCCATCTATGTCATTGCAAATGGCAAGGTTTCATTTTCTCGATGACTGCATAATATTCCATTGTATATATATGTACCACATCTTCTTTATCCATTTATCTGTTGATGGACATCTAGGCTTTTCCCCTAGTTTGGCTATTGTGGACATTGCTGCTATAAAACTTGGGGTGCACATGCCCCTTCAGATCACTACATTTGTATCTTTAGGGTAAATACCCAGTAGTGTAATTGCTGGGTCATAGGGTAGCTCTATTTTCAACTTTTTGAGGAACCTCCATACCATTTTCCAGAGTTGCTGCACCAGCTTGCATTCCCACATTTCTCCACATCCTTGCCAACACCTGCAATTTCCTGACTTATTAATTTTATCAGCTTAATTTTTTAAAGACATTGGCTAAAAGTTTCTGGAAACCCATTGCACTGCCAGGATTATAGGACTATTGCTATCACATATAACAACATCTAATATTTATATACTTATGTATGTGTGTGTATATATACATATATATATAATACAGATAGCATATATCTATTTTAAATATTAGAAATGTAAATACATTTATGTAAATTGTTAATAATTAATGCCCAACAGATTAAGTAACTCATAGCCATCTGTAACTGCAAAGACTGTACCCATCATGTGACCATCTGCACCACCTTTGAAGAAAGCCCAAACACTTTATTAACATGAGAATATTAATAAGGGGGTATTAACACATTTTCTTGGTCATTTTATAAATTTCCTAACAGTCTGAATCATGAAAGTAGAGAAGAAGCCAAAGCATCTAATTCCTCTGGAAAACAGAACAAGATAGGAGGTTAACATAAGAAACATAATACAAAATAGGAGGTTAACATAAGAAACATAATACCACAGCACCTTAACTGTCTCTTCTCTATCCCAAATATTACATCTTAAGTGGATCTGCTAGAAATGAGCAGAAGGGAATGCATGTTACAGGTCTTTTTACAAATGTCATTTTGATCATCTATATCTATCCATTTCTCTGAGATGGGGTGATACACATTTCTATGTAAATATGTTTGTTATAATGAATTTCCATTTATTTGGGGGTTTGGTGCCAATATTTACCTGTTGGACCCTCATCTAAGGAATGCATAATGCATATGTTTCTGGAAATGAGGAAAACACTTTGTGTTTAGAAAAAAGTAGATTTATAGTTTTCTGTACATTTCTTGATTGGATTATTTGCTCTTTGGGTGTTGAGTTTGGTAAGATCTTTATAGATTTATAGATTTCAGATAGCCCTTTATCTGACATGTCACTTGCAAATATCTTCTCCCATTCTGTCAGTTGTCTTTTGGTTTTGTTCACTGTTTCCTTTGCTGTGCAAAAGCTTTTGATCTTGTTGAGGTCCCAGTAGTTCAGTTTTGCCTTTGCTTTCCTTGCCTTTGGCGATGTTTCTAGGAAGAAGTTGCTGTGGCTGAGGTCGAAGAGGTTGCTGCCTGAGTTCTCCTAAAGGATTTTGATAGGTTCCTGTCTCACATTTTGGTCTTTCATCCATTTTGAGTCTACTTTTGTGTATGGTAAAAGGACATGGTCCAGTATCATTCTTCTTCATGGGGCTGTCCAATTTTCCCAACACCATTTGTTGAAGAGATGGTCTTTTTTCCTTTGGACATTCTTTCCTACTTTGTTGAAGGTTAGTGGACCATAGAGTTGAGGGTCCATTTCTGGGCTCTCTATTCTGTTCCATTGATCTAAGTATCCCTTTTTGTGTCATTCAGGAATTTTTTTGTTTAGAGAGACTGACATATCCTCCCTGAAATAAGAACACCAAAAAGAAGGAAAAAAAAAATGCAAAGCTTTAGTAGTAAAATTGACTTTGTATCTTGAGAATTCCTGAAATACTTTAATTTTGATCATTTGTTAATCTACTCACTGAAGAAATATTAGATGAACATCTGTTATGTGCCAGGTACACTGCTAAGCATCTTGTCAATGTATAACCTGGTAGAAGGCACAACCAAGGAATAATTTACTTGTAGAGTCATGGATTTTTCCTAAAAGAGAAGTCAAGGGAGCTGTGAAAGGACATCTTAAGGGACCGAACTCAATCAGGGTGTGAAGTTGGTGTTCCTTAAGAATATCAGGTAGGCTGAGAAGTAAGGGGTGGAGAAGAGATAGCCAGAGGAAGGAGAGGAGAATGGTGTATTGGTGCAGGTTTCCCAGGCAAAGATTATGGAGCACACAATTCCTGCTAAGATGAGCTGTCCTCCTCAGGAAATGTGTTTATACTCTTAACTCTCTAGTGACCCTACCCTGGATGTCATAAAGCTTATTCCTTCTCAATTTCAAATCTGACCTTTCTGAGCTCACCTGTCAGGGAATCTTGCTCCTCTTTCTTGGTAGTATAAGACTTTACTGAAGAGTGAAGGCAGAGGTGATAAATGACAAATTCAGCTAGAAGTGATGAAATTCTACAGTAAAGGGCAAGCCCTCTCCTTCAAAAATAGAAACTTAGTGTCATTACTGGAGATCCTTAACATCTACTTCTTCTTAGAACAAGCTCCCAATACAGGGGTCCAGTAAATTCCTAGATTAGATCACTATTAGATCACTCTAAGAGGAAAAAAATTACAAGTTTATGTAGATTTTTCCATTTCTTCATCATCTCTGATCTTTGGGTGAGGTTTTGGATTTTTAATTTGAATAATTACATTTATCCTAGGACATAAATTTCTCCTAAGGATGTAGTTTAAGCAATAAAATCTCCCCCCCCCCCATAAAATAAAGAGAAGCAACAATATGGATGAATCCCGCAAACAAATGTTGAATGAAAGGTGCTAGGTTCAAAAGATAACTTATGATTTGATATACAGTTTCAAAACATGCAAAAGTGAATTTTGCTGTTTGGGAGTATTCTTGGTGGTGTTATTTGTGATGGTGGTGAGGGGGTATAGTCACATGAGGGCTTCTGGGGTGCCAGGGATAGATGCTATACATCCCATGTTATAAGTGTTCTTATTATATGTGGGTTTTTATTTATATACAGTGTAAGCCAATAAAAGTTTTTTGGTTTTGTTCACTTGTAACAAATAAAGGAAGAAAGAATTGGCCTTTGCAAACATGACTCTGGCAATATCTACAGAGCCATTAAGAAGTGAGACTTTACAATGATCTAGTTTCTTTGATTCAGCTCAATAGACATAAATCAGGCATCCCCAGAAAATTACTTTGGACCAGATTATTTAGTTCAACCTCAGGTCTGATTATGCTAAGTATGCAATTGCTCAAACTAACGAGTTTTAAAAATCTGTATCTCATTTTGTGCCAGAGTGGAGGGTTAGAGAACACATTTCTAGGTTGTATTTCATTGCATACATGATGCATTTCCAATATGCCCTTTTATTTCTCCAGGAGACAGCTGAAGAAAACTGTATGGTGCTGTATAGCCAGTCTACATACAGTGGATTTATATGTATGGAAATGTAGATTTTATGGTAAACAAAGAATATTTTTTTGAGTTGACATCATTTCATTGGGGATGTGAGTTTGATGACTAGCCTTCCATTTTCTGTGAGAGCAAATCAATGGGCTGGAATATGTGATTACAGATGTATGTTCTGGTTTTACTTGGGCAAGTGCAAAGAAGGGAAATGTATCATTGCATGCTACATTGGTGTTGAGAAATATCATAATTCTGTGTACCACTCCTATTTCTTAGGTTACTTTATGCTTTTCAAATGTATCATTTCACAGCTTTGCTGCTGTGACCCTGGTTTCCCTGCTCATTGGAGGATAGCTGAAGGTTGTTAAAAAACAAACAAACAAAAAGCCCAGTCCTAATGTTCTAATGAAGCTATTATAGGATGCTGACTCTGGAGTCTTGGTAGCCAGTGGCCTGGCTATGGATGAAAAGCTCTCTGCTGGAAGAAAGGGGGTGGGGGGATGGAGCACTGCTTGTCTCTGCTTTCGCTCATGAGTGGTGCTGGGGCCTCTCTTACTACTATTTATATTCCAAGTATGCCTTATAGAGCTGTTTAATAGCTCATGAGTTGGAAGATACAAGTGGGTGTCTAAGGCAAACTCAAACAATTAAAGTTAACATTGCTGAGAGCAGAGTACTTGTCAGGCTGAGAAACAGGCAATTGAGTGGTAAGAAACTCCTGCAACGTTGCTGGGTTGTCCTGAGAACTGAAGGTAGCACCAGCCCAACCTGCAGGATAGGACTGTGTCTCATGTAAGCAAGTGAAGTGGCTTGGAGAACATTCTCTCCCAGCTGCATGCAAGTATCTTTTGGGCATACCTGGATGCCGAGGGAAGTCCTCCTCTTTTCATCTTCTAGGAGTGGTGCCCTGCAGGGCCACATTGGATAGTTAACAGAGCAGGTAACTGGAAGATAAGGCCTCTTAAACAGAAACGATTATCTAGTTGCAAAAAAAAAAAAAAAAAAGAAAAAGGAGAAAAAACCCAAACAAAAGCAAACAAAAGCCCAACCATAGGTTCATGTTGATATTTTGCACATTTAATAAGAAACACTGTTTTCTTTTTTATACCTATATCTCATTGTCACTGCAATGATCTTAGGCTCCACAACAGCTTATTTTCATTCCCCTCTGCAACTCTGCTTTGCTCATGTTTAGCTTCTCTCTGAAATCGATGGACCACATGAGCCACAAATGATTAGGGATGGAAAATTAAATCTATGAACAAGCAGAACTAATGAAATGCTTCACAGTAAGGCAAAGGTGGGATAAGAATTACTGTAGGCTAAATAAGCCTGCAATTGTTAGGTACAAAAGTGGGAGCAGGGTGTACTAGCTTGGAGGAGGCAAGCGTAGCAAGTATGTGATCTCCGTGACCCAGCCATCAGTCCACCATAATGCCTCTAGCCATTTATAATTTTCATAGATATGTAGACCTGCTGCTATTGACACATAGATACAAATATATACATGTATGCACCTTAGAGATTTTATTCTTGCAATTTACAAATTGTATGCCTTATATTTATATACCCAGTAACGTCAAATCTTATCTGCAAGATGATGCTTAACATCTTTCCATTATTGATGTAAAGATTGTAACATAGGAAAATTTTTGGCAATTGGTTTCAAGTCTAGTCTTATAGTTTACGGAGTGCCTTCCCATATTCATGTTGTCATTTCCAAGTATTTGGAAAGGGATTCTTGCCCAAAAATATCTCTTTCTTGTTTCCTGATGCTTTTCCCCCAGGGCCATAGCCTTCTGTTTCCACAGTTGAATCTGGCACCAAGTAAGAAAAGTCAATAAATGAGGCTAAAGATGCAAACGCCATTGAAAGATGGCATTACCCAAATTTCTGCTAAGAAGGAAGGATAAGTTTTGATAAACTGCAGTGTACTGGGTCCCAAAAATTGGAGAGAGGAGAGGGCATTCCACTGGCCAGCAAATTGACTATAGAGAAAGAGGGATAATGACACCAAGACAAATAAATGATTCCTTCACAGTATGAAGGTGGCCCATTGTTGCTTTTTTCATTTGCTCAAAGCCCTTGATTTGGTGTCAGACACATATTTACCAATTTAGATGGATTTCATTATCAGCAAAATGGGGGCAGTTATGTGGTTGGAGCTGTCAGTAGAAACTTCACGTTATATACTGCAAGCAGACATTGACTCTTTCCCTCATTCTTCATCTAGTCTATTTCTCTTCTGAAACTCATGTTACAAGTTCCATCTCCTAGGAAGACTTCCCACAGGCCACGATGATGCACTGCATTTTGCCAATATTTTCAGCGTACCTGCTCATACCTGGACCATAGCACTTTCCTGTCTGTTACTGTGGAACTGCCTTGCTCTTTGCCTCAGCAGACCATAAACTCCTAAAACTGGAAAAAAATGCCTTATTCAGCTTTAGCAAGTGTCTAGTTTCCTAGTTGAAACATTGCCTATTGAATAAACAAACAAACTCTTGAATTATTCTGACTGATAAGAGGAAAATACTAGATTGCAGTGATTGGGTTAGCCACAAGACAACATGGAGAAATCCCAGGAACCTTGATAAACCTGCTTTATTAACATAATACACTTTAAAAAGTCAAATCTGTTCTGAATTTAAACAGTGCTGTGTAGTATTTTTGTCAGGGTTCCTGGTCCATAACATTTACATGATGAACTTGCAGCAGAGGAATCTTGGAGCCCAGATGAACTTTCTTATGATAATTGAAAATGTCCTAGAGAGTGGTGCCTTCTGAAATGCATCCTAAGTCACAAGAAAAGTAGGCAGTGGAGAGCAACTACCACCTAGGAGCTAAATCTCTTGCATGTGTGGATACCTTTCCCTTGAGATGGTAGCTACTGGAAGCCAGAGACCAACCTTTCAACAAGATTAAAGAGATGCTATTAATTGCTATCGATCATGGGTCAACAAATTAAATTGCATCTGCAACTGCATCTCTGAAAGGTCTAAATGAGAAATGCAGTTAATGGGTCTGGCTGACCCAATGTTGTGATTAATTAAAAAGGGCATGAAACTGAAAAACAAACACAGGCAAAGAAAAATGTAATGGGAGCAGGGTGGACATCCTTGGAAATCTCAAATCAAAAGGCTTTCCCAGGACCCAACTTGTCATTTAATTTTATGTCCTGGGTGTGTGTGTGTGTGTGAACACACAAGCAGCGAAGGCCACAGTGGAAAGCTAAATTAATACCTTGTTTTGAATTTCTAGAATGCTGATGACTGCCAATATGAAAATGAAACCAATATTTTTATATTCTGTGGAGAGAGGTGTTAGAAATTTATAAACAGTTTGTATCACAATATGCAAGCACATTGCTTCACTATGGTAAGAGTAATATTGCCTCAAACTAGAGAATAATTTTGAGACTCTTGCCATTCTAATCTTTCACTTCCATTTCGAGAATACTACTATAAGATGTAAGACCAGTGGAGAACCTTGGCTCTTCCAATGTCAGCTATTCAAACCGAGATGGAAACAGCACTGGCAAATAAAACAGAAGGTGGGCTGTCCTCGAGATAAGCATATCTGAGGTTGATCCTCAATACCTGATATTACCAGTACCCTCTGATGCCCAAGTCCTAAAATGAGAGTACATGCTCACCCCTCCAAGGAAAGCTTGGGTTCCACATTGTTGGTGGTGGTTATTGAACATCAATATCCTTCCAATCACCTGAACTAGAAACATGGACTATTTTAATTCTCGAATCCCCACTGGACCCGCCATGAAATCCTTTTGCCTCAACTGATTTGTTTGACCTTCACCACTATAGAATCAGATACTCATTCTTCCTTCCTGGACATTTGTAATTGTCTCTCATTAGTGCCCCCCCCCCCCCCCCCCCTCTCTCCAGGCCACAAATAAAAAAATGTATCTCATCTTCTTTTTTGATGTAAAAATAATGCACAGGATCAATAAAAGCCAAATCCAATTTTTGTAGCATGATCTCTCAGGGCCTAACAATTGGGTTTCCTTCCTGGACACATCTCTCACCATATCCCTCTATCTCTAACCTCAGTCACATTATACCTGACTGCTTTTCACACTCCAAATAGCCTACTTATTTTCCTGTGCTACAATATCATCCCCTAAATGCCCGTTCAACTTGTGCTCAAGCTACAAGAACCAAATCCAGGTTACTTTATCCATGAAATCTCTTTTATGTTACCACCAGTCCTGATAATGCTCTTGTTATGTGCTATTCTCTATTCTAAGCTTTTTTTATGGTTTGTATTCTGTTTTAATTCTTACCACTCCCTGGTTTCTAATTGTATGAACTGGACAAAAATCATAAAACTTCTTTGAATCTCAGTGTTCCAGTCTGCAAAATGGGAATACCAGTGTATAATTTCATGGTTATAAAGATCGTTGAATAAATGAACATAAATCATTGTCTCATATCAAGTAGCCAATACAAGTGTCTTACACAGAGAGAGGGCTCAAGAAAGGGTGGATATTCTTTCTATCCAAATTCCTTCCTAAACACCCACCTCACACAAGTATTCATTGGGAAAGTTCTATAATTCAATTTTTAAAGCACTTTCCTAAAAGTGCTTCTATTCAAAGCCAGGTTGGTAAGGCAAGTATTGGGATTAAGTTAGAGTTTGGGCTTCAAAGAACTATGAGTTCAAGATTTTTGAAAGTTGAAAAAAAAAAAGCCATCAGATTGCTGCCACAACTGACAATATTTGAAGTGTAAAACAAATTTTGAGTACTTAAGAGAAATTCCTTTAATTCAACTCATTTAATTCATACTCTATGAAAGGCATGATGATACTGGTTTTTTCTGTTCATTAAAAGAGCAATGTGTCTTCTGGATGTATAAGTTTGGTCAGGAATAATCAGGTATTCACACCAGGCAGTACAGTTTGAGGCTCCCCAATAAGACTGTCATTCCAATTCAAGTTATAAATCCCTTACAAATGTGGTAAGAAGGTACAGGTGAGGTTGCTGGCTCAGACAGCATTTGTCTTTCAAAATCATGAAGGTACTTTTCTTTAAAAGAGTAATAGTCTCAACGTGGTAAGCCCTCAAATAACGACAAACCCAGGACTCTAATCACAGTTCATAGCTTTCTCTGGTTTGCTTTGAAGTGCCCTCCCATGAAACTCAAATCAGAAATGAACTGTAAACAACCCTTTGCAAGGGACACAGGGAGCAGAGAATTGGATGCACAGGAAATTGAAAAGCAAGGAAAAAAACCTAATCTTGTTTTCTGAAAAGGTTGGTGGAATGCTGGGTGCGTGTACCTATGTGTGGAGACTCCATGCTGATGTTTTTTTAGTGCTTGACTTTTTCCTTTCTTTCTTCCTTCAACAAGGCAGAAGATGATGGTGATTTATAAAATTCTGCTCAGTTTTACTCTGTGTTAGGCAGGATGTTTATCTCAAGGGGAAAAAAAAACAGTTTGCTCTTATGCCTGAAAGAGAGCTTACATGCACATTGAAGGCAGTGACCCATGGGTGCTGGTGGTCCACAGCAGTTCTCGCTCTGAGGCACTTGGTTGTCCCCAGAGGTCATTTGACAGAAAGCCTCTTGCCCACTGCTCGATGAGTGGGCTCAACGCCTAGCGGGGAGTTGAACCTGCAGCTTTAAAAGAGTAATTTTCCCAGCACACAATGGCAAACTCACAACTCTGTTCAGGGTTCTCAGCTGTCAGTGGGGAGGGTGAAAGCCTCATTTTGAACTTAGGAGGCACATCAACTACATGGATGATTTAGATAATGTACCCCCATCCCTCATAGCTTAGAAAATCTAAGAAATTTTAATATGGATTGACTATTAGGTGACACTAAGGAATTCTTGATTTTGTTGGACTTTGGTAATGTAACATGGTTTGGTAAGAAACTGTCCCTTTTTTTTTTTTTTAGAGATGTAGGGCTAGAGCGATAGGATACTTGATGTTTGCTCTAAAATACTCAAGGAAAGGGCTGCCTGGGTCGCTCATCTGGTTAAGCGTCCGACTCTTGATTTCGGCTCAGGTCATGATCTCTGGGTCATGAGATGGTGCCCTGCATGGGGGTCCATGCTCAGTGTCTGCTTGAGATTCTCTCTCTCCCTCTGCCCCTCCCCCTGCTCATAGTCTCTCTCACTTTCTCTAAAAATAAAAATAAAAAATTCTTCAAAATACTCTGAGGAAGAAAAATAAATAGCTGAAGAATTATGCACAATCCTGATAACGAGTCTGGGCAATGGGTAGATGGACATTCCTTATACTGTATTATTTTCTTGATTTTTATGTATGCTTGTGTATATTTATAATACAAGATTCCTGTGTTTCCACTTATGAACAAATGACCTTGGGTCAATCACTTAACCTCTTTGTGTTCTGGTTCCCTCATCAGCAAAGCAGCCATACTAAGAACCCCTCCCTGGCAGGCGTGCTGTGTGGCTTGAACAGGATACTATGGGTTTGGTGCCCAGAATAGGGCCAGCCAACAGAGAAGGCACCCAATAATTATAAAATATAATTTGTATTATGTATGGATGCAGGATTAAGAAAACATTTTTCCTATCACTTACACTCATTGCTAGTTTATTTGAACTTCCTGTCTGATCCCTAAGTCAGCCTGAACTTATATTATGAACAATGAAAATGTATGCAGAAAAATGCTAAAGCTGATGCTTTAATCTAATTGAATATAGCTCTAATGACACATGTATTTTCAGATGATAGAAGTCACTAAGGATTAGTTATTAAATGATGAGGGTAGAGAGGAGAGAGAATTTTGGAAGGAAAATATACCACAAACAATGTTTGCTGGTTAACACACTTTATATTTAACAAAATAATTTTTTAATAATATAGTCTTTTACACATCAAATATTGTTGCTAGAATCCCCTTTTTACAGTTTAGTGTTTAGTTGTGTTTTTTTTTTTCTCACTAGTTTTCAGGCACACCATTTTTCAAAGATTTTTAGAAACTGAATCGTTTTAAACAGGCATCAGCTGACAAACAGGATGTTGATCCCTTATTTAAACAAAGCTGTAGTTAAAGCAGAGAACCAAAGACAGGAGGAATGGGAGACAGAGGGGACAGTGGGGCTGCAAACAAAGCCTTCAAAAGAAAAAAAGAAAGCAAAACAGATGAGACCAGAACTCTGTTGTTCAGAGTTTGGAAAGAATTTCTCAATGACCTGGGTAGAAGGAAATTGTAAAATATTTATCGGTTTATGAGAAATTCTGTCACAGTATAGGTTCATCTCTCCCTAAAGGGAGAAAAATGTCAGTGCTACAAAGTCTTAAAGGAAACAGCTTGTAGTGAAACTCAGAGGAAAAAAGAAATCCGACAACAACGATTAAAAAAAAAAAATCCCTCTCTCTGGCTGATAACAGAGACCACAGAGCAGCCTTCATTCTGCAAGCTCTCTGAAAAGAGCTTCTTGATGGATATTACACTCCATTCTAGTAAGTTCCTGCTGCAACTATCACTGTGCCAAGACTTTAATGCAAATTGTTTGAACCCTGGCTCCCCAGTTGCACTCTCTGTTTCCTAGAAAGGACATAGTAACTCCTTAATAATAGATAGGGTACTATGCTACATGGCTCTATTAATGATATTTTCTGGGTTTCAAACCTTGTTCCTGTCATTTATTATTATTATTTCTTTCCAAGAGAGTGGATTTTTGAAGCCGGCACCAGGCAACCTCAGGGCAAAGAAAGCTCTATGCTACATCTCTGTCTAGACGCAATCTAAAGTATAGAAGGCCTTTACTTTGGAGTGCAGGAATAAATCATGCAGAATTGTTCATGAATGATTCATGACTGTCTATGTGATGTATCCATGGTGGCAACAAAAGGCACCAACCTTGCTGCAAATTGGTGTTCTAAGAGAAGGCAGCGTGATGTTCTTCCTCGGAGGGGCCCTGCATGGCTGTTTGTATCACACACGAGCACAGTGTACGTGAGAAGTGTCAGGTCCAAGGCATCAACACGTTAATTCTGGAAATGACAACTCTTTCTTGATGACTGGAGGAGCTTCCAGGGAGGAGAGGCTGACCGTTTTAAATGAAAACCCAGTTGATGAGACTAAAGAAGTGTGTCCTGAGAGTGGACCTATGGCAACAGAAGCATCACTCCACTGGGAGAAGACTGACCTCTTGCCCTTGGGGCTGCAGACTGTGCATGTCCCAGAGGGCTTAGAGGCTCACCAAAGCCACGGGCTGAGCCAGAGTTTGCACAGTATGCCACCCTGGCAGAAACCGGTCTGTACTGATTATTCTGAACCACGCATTCTCAACCAGGTGACGTTTTGTCCCTTCCCCACTCCTTGGGGATATTTGGCAATGCCTGGAGACCATCTGTTGTCACAATAAGAGTGTTGCTATTGGCATTAAGTGGATAGAGGTCAACCATGTTGCTAAATGTCCTAAAAGTGCACGGGACAGCTCCCCCTACCCCGCCGTAACAGTGAATTATCTAGTCCAAATGTCAACAGAATTCATCTTGAAAAACCTTGTTCTGGAATGCGGCACATCGTGAGAGCTACGGCAAAGCCCAGGCTCGGGTGGGAGTGGAAAAGCAAACATCGGTGATGAAGAAAACCTTAAAGTTTCCTCAAGGATCCTGCCAGGTCTGCGCCAGGGTTTTCAAGACAGGAGAGCGGAATAAGCAACTAACTACACCATGTGGTTTCAAGAATCTTGACTCGAGGTGGCATCAGATACCCTGTGTATTTTATTGTTCTGTTACTATACGAGCAGCATTACCAGGGCAACCTTGAGACGCTTCAAAGTTTCACTTTAATTGTTCAGTATCGAATATATACATTTTAAAAAATGTTCAACAAATGGAATTGTATTGTGCAAGACTCACTCTACCCTAATCTTGAATTTAAATCAGCACTTGAGGTGGAAAGAGTGTCCTGAATCTGTGTTTTAGACCTAGGGCTGAGCGGTCATTACGAAAACAGGGCAAACACAGTCCCAAACCATAAAACTGCCTGTGGGTACTCCTGGCTTGCAGCCAGATCTGAACTCAAAAGCCAGGAGTTTCCAGAAGGATTCAGATTCACAGTGGGGCTACTCACCCTGGTTCTGGTATGGAGGAGGGCCAGGTGACAGAGCGGGTGTAGAGTGTTGACTTACAAGCCGAACTGGAATTCGGCATCGTGAGAAAGTCTAGTGATTAATGCTACAGTTGTGAATTCCTGGCTCCCTTTGGATGCTGTAGTCAAGCTCGTGGTGTTTTTCACATATTAGTTTTTGATTGGCAGTTTCAAGGTTTTGTGTCTGAAATGTGTGGTTTGTAAGTATTAAATTGTGATCTCCCACATACTGCACCAAACCCTGGGCCCCCGCCCTGCCCCAGCAGTGGGTCCAGCTGTAGGTGGCTCTCGTTTTCTGAACCTTACAGGGCATCTTTCACCCAAGGGGAGGGATGGTCAGTTGCTTTTGTGCCCTCCTGGTCAGGAAGGGTCCTCACCCCCAATATTCCTTTACTAAATCTTATATGACACCACTCCAAACTTAACCGTGCCGTCAAATCTGGCCCCATAGATTCTAAATACGAAAAGAAATTCTACAAGAGAAAAATGCCATGGGTGGTGATGTACAGAAGAGTAGAAATGAAGCAAATCGGCGGACGGTGAGCTGGCAGGCTAGAGGTCTCACCAGAGAAGGAGCCCATACGAGGCTGTTTCTTCCTTTTAGTTTCAGAAATTCAGTGGTCAAGTCACCATCAAGCACGGATAATTACAAAAGCGGTTTCGATAGCTATATACCACATATTTTTTATATAGCAAGAGGGAAAGAGAGAAATTTCCTCTTAGTAAAATATTCACTTTTGTCAACCCTAAAAGGTTTTGCTGGTGACCCTGTTGTAGCTGGCAGGAGTTTGTTTGTTTGTTTTGTTTTGTTTCGAACATGTGCAGTGTAGAAGCCATAGCATCCTTTCCTAAGAACTCCTCCTCGGTTGGGAAATTGTCCTACACAGTCTGCTTGCCTTGGCATTCACGTTTTGAACACTGAGCAGGCTTCCACCAGTCCCCGTTGTGACAGTGACAGATGTTACATTCATCCACTTTCACTTCAATGCCAGCCGGGATTATTGTTGTTCCTGCAAAGCAGTTTGGACCTGGAACACACATATACGTTGATTAGTTGATTAAATCTCAGAGGCTCCCTTTTTCTCTTCTCGACCCCAGTAAAAAAGCCAATCCCCAAAGCCAGGAATGAGTAGGTCAGATTACTCGCCACAGTTTATTACTAAGGTACTTTCTAGCCATCTCTACTACTCTTTTGCACACAACTCATAGTCCCTATGTGTATTAAAAAAACAAAAAAAGGAGATCCAGTGCACAAAAAACCTTCTTATTGTCTGTTACTGAGTACTCGCAGTTTTCTGAAGTATGAGTCTGTGGACCAAACTCTATTTGCTTTATCCTCTGGGGTGTAAATGTTGCTGAAGCAGCCTCTGAAACTCAAGTGGGAGTCTAACATGGTCTGCATCAGATGATGGTACCCTGTGGTCTGTCCTCTCACTTCCCGTGGTGGGTAGGTGACAATGAACTTGCTCATTGCCTGGCTTCAGCACCTCCCCAAAGTCCAGTTCCTGGAATCCCCAGCTTGTTTCTTGATAACAATAAATAATTCATGACCCGATGATTTATTCATGTCTCAAACAGTCTTTGTTAGAGGTTCATTTGATTTTTATAAATGGAGCTCCTTTAATCTGCTGGCTATCTTTTTTTTTTTTTTTTTTTTTTTTCCATTTGTTTGTTTTTAAGAGTGACCTAAATGGTTGGCTTTTGAAAGTCAGCAGGAATTTTATTTTTCTTTTTCAGATTGAGAAAAGCTTTACGGAACATGTCACCTGCTCAGTATAGGTGAATATTTTTAAAATTCAGCAGTGTTCGTTTTGCACTTCTCTTTCTCTCCTTTCCTTTCCCTTTCGTCCCAGGGTGCAAATGCTAGTATTCGGTATTGGTGATATTATTTCTCAAAATCAAATGGAATAAAAATTGCTTCCCAAGGTGCAGTGGGGTGGTGCAAATTGCTCAAGTCTCTGAAGTACGTATTTGGATAAAGAGGGGGAATTCTGTCTACTCATGATTTATCAACCCAGCATTACTGGCTACTTTCCATAACCACTACAAAGTAACATACATCAATATCAGTGCTCTACTTTCACTTTCTTACTGCTTGATAAGAATTTACGAGATTATCTTTACCATCAAATAAATGAAATCAGGGGTGATTTGTAGTTCCACTTCATAATTGAAATCTTGTATAAAAATGGCAACTATGAAGTTATAATGCGTTCACACAAATCTATTTAATATGCTAGGATTTTAATCATCTGTTGCTTTAGCGCTCCCAGACTTCAGTTGTGGATATACTTGCCAATGGCCTTTGTGTACATATGCTTTTCTTTCATTTGGTGGCCAAACATCCCAGGGCATGTACCTGTGTGCCTGGTTCTCATGAAGAACCAACCAGCAAGACTAAGAGGGATATAATGTGTCATCACTGACAATTAAACAGCTAGCAAACTGCCTGCTCTCACCCAGGATGGTGTTTCTTTTTAGTGGTTATAAGCTCCTGGCCATCTTAACTGCTGATTACTTAAGGATCACTGTTTTAGAATTTAAGTCATTGTTTCACAGGTTGAACTGTCTTTGGGGCTACACCTCCCTAGAAAGATTTCACGTGAAATCATTAATTTGTTCTAGACTCAGAAAAAAAGGAAATCTGCAGAGAACTTGGCAAGGAGCCTTTTTCAAAATGCAGTTGGTTGTCTCATGGCTGTTGTTAACAGACCTCTCTCAGCCCAGCCAGTATTAGGCCAGCCAGAATCTGGACAGAGCCAAACTAGCTTTGAAAGTCAAACTCGATGACTGCAACCACCTGTTTGCCTGGAGCCACCCCAGGGGAAGCAGTAGTTTTTCTCTCTACCTCGATTCTCATCAACTCTTTTCACCCAATTGTATACTTATTTCCTTAATAGATGGTGAAGGAAAAAAATGATTCCTAAACAGTGGTTCCAAAACAAAGAAGTCCCTGAAACAGGCAGAGTGTGATCTACTGAAGAGTTTTCTCAGTTTCTTGAGGGGATTTGGAAACTTGTCTGCAGAATCTTAAGTGTGTGTTTACGTGTGTAAGAGAGGTCATTCTGCTGGCTCATAGTGGGCAGGTTCATCTCAATAGCACAATAAGAGAAAAAAGCAGGGAAAGATCTTTGTAAAAGATTTCTGACAAGTCACTGTGCATGTCTTGAGAGAGATTTTACTAGTGCTCTAATTTTCCTACCTGTTCCTTTCTGTATGTTTTTGGTGTTATACTATGATCAGTATATATTTGATCAGCCTCTCTAAATCATTTCTTAAGAGCCCCTTAGAATTTCCTGCTTTCTCAGCTCAGAAAGTATTAATTTATACTGATTGACAGAATGCAAGGAAAGATCCCTTGCACTTCGCAAGGATTGAACAGAGTCACTGCCTATAAATAACATAACCACATCAATGGCTGACTTGGCGTCCAGAGATATTTTACAGAATCCAAAATTCCTGTTTGATCTCATTAACAGTAATTTTATTATCACCCTTCTGAGAGTTTCAGGTTAACTAAAGCCTTAAGTTTGTGGTTAATAGTCTTACCTGCTTAAAAGTAATTTAGTTAATTGTCAAGCAGAATGGTTGGCCCTATTTAGAGACTGTTCTAGTTTTGTACCTTCCCCCTCAATAGTGGTGACGAAAATATTACTTGGGCTTTGAGAATGTGAGTGTTCCATGTGAGTTCCTTCCATAGGAGATCTATCCTTCTATCTTTTTTTTTTTTTTCCTTTGGGAGATTTTTTTGTGTGTGTGTGGAAGTTGCTTAGAAGAATAAACTCAATGGCGAAACTCAATGGCAAAACTCAATGGCAAAAACAACATATTTAGTGCAAAAGACTTGGAGAGATCCTTAGAGGGGAACAGTGAAATGATTAAACTGAAGGTTGCCAAAGAGGACCTGTGAGAAAAGGTTAAAAGGATAAGGATTATTTAATCTTGAAAGAGAAGACAGAGGAATAACTCAATAACTCTCAGGGAATTAAGGCTTATTATGTGAAGAATGGTGACCAACTCTTCTTTCTTCTGACACCTAAAATAAGAGGAGATGGAGATACATTGATTCTCAAGGAATTAGACACACACACACACGAATCTCTCAGAGAAATGAGAACTAAGTAGACAGCTGTAGGGTGAGATCTCTTCTCTTAGACATCTTTAAGAACACAGTAAGTGTCATCCGTCTGGTATGTTTGAAATTGCCAGCTCCTTAAAAGTAAGACCTGAATATCTGTCATTTCTTATGGTCTAGGCCTAATATTGTGTTTAGCACATATTAAAAACTCTGTGTATCTTTATTTAACTAAATTAAATAGTATGAACTAGCTAGTTATATAACAAAAGCAAAATTATTTTCTGAACTAATACATCAGGCATATATATATCAGGCTTACATACTATATATATATATTTATATATATATATAAATATATATATGTATATATATAGCATATATATCAGGCTTAGTCCTAAAATATTGGTATAGAAATATTTTCAATTAATAGTAACATAACAATACTTTTCTGAGCACCTACTTCGTGCCAAGAGTATGTCTCATTTAATCTTTCCAGTTAGCCATGTAAGGTGTACATTCTCAACCTTTGTGCACCTTACATGGTTTACAAGTCTATTTCTGAGCCTCAGAGGTAGAAAATAGCTTGCCTGAGATCACATGTCTAGGAAGTGACATCAATGGGATATGAACTCAATTTCTCTAATCTATAGAATACTTCTAATTGCCTACAAAAAGAGGCAGATGCTGACGAGTGCATTGCTGGCTTCCATTGCCCAGATCCTGAGTTTCTGATCAGAATTTAGAAGTCCAGTTTGTTTTGGTATTGAGGATGCATGCTTGGTTAAGAATCTTGATGGTTAAATAGAAGAGAGACTGTTTTTCTATAGATCTTTATCAGATTTATTGGTTTTATATTGTGTAGCCTTACAATCTTCAGAGAACACAATTCATCTAATAACTAAAAGAAATTTTTCGTGGAGAAGCTTCTTGGACAGTGAGGCTTTGGTTTTCCTGTGGGCAGCAGCAAAATTCCCACTGGTACTAGAAGTACACCAAATGAGAAGCAGATTGAAAGTGAACTATGACTCAGGAGTCCTGGCTCAAGTCATGGTTCTGTGATTATCTATGTGACCTTCGGCAAGCACTGCATAACCCAATACTAATGGAACCCAATATGGTCTTGTCTCAGAAAGGATTCATATTTTTGGAAATGCAATAACACTGGAAAGGCAATTCAAATATTTACTGAGAGTTGGAGCAAGGAGGGAAGAAGGAAAAGCAGACTAGGGATACTTCTACACCCCCCCCCCCCAAATTCTTCATGAAACATAATTTTCTCTATTATTCTGTGCATCTTTAAGTACTTAATTTGCACACTTATACAATAGAAAGAGGTTTGTGATCCTTTTCTTTTCCATAGTGGAAATTATTCAAAAGAGATCTTTTAAAGGAGAGCAATGCATGAAATATGTAAAAGCAGAGCTTCTCTGGTGAGGTGGCCACGAGGAGCCTGCAGCTCGGTCTTTCCTGCAAGATGTTTTCCCCATCTTCTCACTTCAACCTTGCAGAGATAGCTTAGGAGGCATCTGCATGGAATGGGGATCAGAGGGAGAGTATTTGGAGTGATCTCTTCTGGCTTCAGTAATCAAAGAAATCAGGAGAAAATAGATGTCATATTTGCGGTTGTAAGAACTGAGCCGATTTCCTCAGGCTTTAAAGTTCTTCTTGCTGAGCCCTGAAATTTCTGCATTAAAGAATACATGAACTACATAGAAAAAGAAGTCTATAGCTACTCTGATCACATCTCCTGAAGACCCATGCTTGGTTATAATGTTAGATATCACATTGGTTGCATGGAGGAACAAATGCATAATCCGAAATAAGGTTGGGAAGAAAAGGATCTCAGAGGAAGGTCGTAACAGAGAACTTGACCTATGGGTCCATGGAAAGATGTGGTGTGTAGGGGGAGAAAGGGGTAGGGAGGGTAGGACTCACTGAGGAAGTGGAAAAAGCTGTGGGGTTAGAGTGATGTATGTAGTAGGAAGTCACTAGGAGAATGGTGGTATGCAGAGCTGGTGCTTCATACTGGCCTGCAAAAACTAAGTGTTAAGTATTTGGGAATTTTATAATCTTGTTGACATTATTTTGGCAATGGAAAGCCATTGAAACATTTTAAGTAGGGGTGTGTGTGTGTGTGTGTGTGTGCACAGATGTGCATGTGCATTTATACATATATAATCATGAAGTAAAGACATTGGTTCAAAGAACTGCCCCAGCGTCATTGTATGGTTGGTCCACAGGGCACCTGTGATTGGACAAGACATGATATGTCTTGATGGAGGCAGGACCTTTGAGATTGCAGACAAAAAGTAGAACCCTCAAGGGCCCTGGCACTGGGTCATGGTAAAACACATTCCTTCTTTGCTTTGACACATTAAAAGAATCTGCTAAGATGCCAGGGTAATATTAAATTAGTGTCAGCAATTAACACATTGGCTTAAGTTAATTGGTCATATTATTCCTATACAAAGTGAGGTCCTAAGAGAAAATGCTTTAGGAAATGTGCAGTTTGACCTGGGGAGGGGGGCATTAGTCGGCGGGGAGGGAATTTAATTTCTAGCTAGACAGCTTAGTAGGAGTCCTGTCCGGGACCAGGATCATGAGAATTCTTAATGGAGATACTGGGCTGTTTGTGGGGGGAGAGGAGGATCCTATCAGTCAAACAACAAAACCACGTGTAGATAATTTAAGCTTAAAATACACTAATTAAAGGAGGTTTCATATACAGACTATCCAGAATACCAAAAAGAACAAAGCTTGAAGGAATGCAATCAGGAGCAAGGGCCAAACTCATGATACAGACCTAATAAAAACACACCTTGGGGACGGATAAAGCGGTTTGCTGCCTCACTATCACCAAACCAGGATCCTGGATGCTGCTGGAACCGTCAGCACCACTGCCTCTCTTACCAGTATTTGTCAGAATGGAGACTTCTTGGATTTACTAGTTTACGGTTCGAAATCTACAGCAGGTAAGCCTGGGGATAGAGGTTAGTCAAGGGTCTGCACCTTGGCTACAAGGGAAGCTGAAACGCAAATAGTTGGTAGTTGTCACTTGTTTAGGGAGAGGGAGGCTTTCCTTCTGCACAGAAGATTCCCCAGTCATCGGAAAGAGGCCGTGGTTTATTGCTGATGCTAAGAAGGATCAGGAGAGTCAGTGAGGGCAGACTTCACCTGCTTTGAGTTTTTTTCTGGGCTGACTGCCAGTATCCTTTGTCTAGCAATCAGAACACAAAATCAACATTCAGAACAAGATTGCTCTACACGTGAGTTTTATAGGTGTTAATAAGACAACATTTCTGCCTTCAAGAGTTGATAGTCTACTGCGGGTGAATCTGATACAAAGCACAAAAACAAACATGGCCGTTTCAAGACAGTCCCTGAAGAAAGTAAACAAGAGTGTAGTTGAGGGCCCGACCCGGAGTGGAAAAATTCTTTATAGTTTACAGAGCATGGCTGTATATGTTTTCTCATTTCCTAGTCACCCTAATGCTGTAAGGTGGTTCACACGAATCCCATAGCACAGGTGAAGGAAGTAAAACTCAGAGAGATGAAGGGACTTGACAAAAGGCAGAGAATACGCAGCAGGAGAACCTACATTTCAGCTCTCCTAGTCTGACCCCTCTGGTTGACTACTTCCCTTGAGGAGAATCTTTCTTTTTTTCCTTTTTTTAAAATTAACATATAATGTATTCTTTGCCCCAAAGGTACAGGTCTGTGAATCATCAGGCTTACACATGTCTCAGCACTCACCATAGCCCATGCCCTCCCCAATGTCCATAAGCCAGCCACCCTCTCCCACCCCCCCACCCCCAAACAACCTCAGTTTGTTTTGTGAGATTTAGAGTCTCTTATGGTTTGTCTCCCTCCCAATCCCATCTTGTTTCATTTTTTTCCCTTCCCTAACCCCCACAACCCCCTGCCCTGCCTCTCAAATTCCTCATATCAGAGAGATCATATGATAGTTGTCTTTGAGGAGAGTCTTTCTTTATGTGTACTATTATTTCCTTCAATGCCAGTCAGAATCGAACACTCTCCTGTTCCCGACTCCCAGTTTTCTGTCACAGGGAACTCAGGCAAAACCCAAATCTAAGCGATGTGACTGAATTTAGTTAATACTTTAGGAATTCTTAAGAATTTTCATGAACAGCCTTATTCCTTTCTGACATGAAGTAGTATTTTGTTCGTTTTTTCAAAGAGACAAGGAGACCCAGAAATGTTTCGAGTGACTTTGAGAAAGCCACACAGTCGGTAAAGGATGGAACAGGCATGTTGCTGTGTTCCGTTCCAGAAGTCAAACTTCTCTGTGAGGAGGAGCTACTTTTCATTTCCTCCAGTTTTGATAGCATTTAGGATGTTGTGGGACATATTGGAGAGAATCTGTTGGGATATTTAAGTTCCTATTATGACAGAGAGAGAGAGAAAAGGAGAGAGGTGTGTGTGTGTGTGTGTGTGTGTGTGTGCATAGGTGAAGGGGTGAATAGGCAAAAGGATGAATGTAAAGGGGAAGATTTGGAGCAGAGAAGCTCCAGCAGCTTTCTTCAACCTCTTGTCTCTAACTGTGAAGTGGGAATTGCTCCCAAGAAGCTGATCTCACTGAGGAGTCAGTGTGGTTTCCAGCGATCACCTCAGAGGGCAGCAGCCAGCCTGGCCTGGAGACGTATCCATAGGAGATGCCCTGTCCTTGTTGCTTGTCGATCCAGATCCCCTTTATTGTTAAAATAAAGTCTCTCCTTCCCAGAGACTAGGAAAACCAGGCTGGTCACGACTCCTTTATAGATGCTTCCGGATTACAAATTGGTAGGACGCCCCTGAAAGTCCCCCTTCTGACAACAACTTCATATTGCTTAATGATCCCCTTTTGAATATTGCAATTTCTGGCCTTGATTTGAAAATTTATTATTGACGCTTAGTGTCTTTTAGAAATTGGTTGTAAATGATCTTCCTGCTGCATAAATGAGGCAGATTCCTATTGTGTGAGGCCATAAACATTCTATATTTCTTTGGCAGGGCATCTAAATCAGTGTTTCAGCAAAGGGTAGGCTTGTAGGCCTCAGTCTGTGGGTAGAATTGGATTGGATTATGTTCTTCCTTTTAACTGATTTTAATTCTCTGCTTCATGAAGTCTGATAGATGTTATTATGCCATGGAAAAGCAAATAGGCTTTCTGATCAGGTGTACACTCATTTCCAACTATTACAATCTTGGAGAAAATGTTTCTTAAAAAAATAGTAATGCGAGCCGATCGCAGTTAAAATTTAAGTGACTGAAACCTCCCCAGTATCATGTTGAAATAGCCCTGTCAGGCCTGGAGAGAGAGCAGTTACTTGCTGAAGGGAGCTTCTAGATCCTTTCCCTGGAGAATGACGTACCTCTGTCTGCCTGCTTTAGTCATCCCTCCCTACGTTACATTCCAACCATTTTATTAAACCTCAGAACGAAAAGCTGCCTCAGATTAAGGTGGCAAGTTTCAGGAAGGATTGTTTTCTCTGAGGCTGCCCTAGAGGTGCCTGTTAATCATTTTATTTGAAAATTCAATATCACTGAACTCCCACACACATTTCAGTATGAGAGCTCCGGAGAGTTTTCTGGCCCTTAAGTATGTAAGATTTATAGCCTGGTGCTCCAATTAAGTAAAATGCAAGGAGCAGAGCGGAGAAAGGAAGGACGTGGTCACGCTCCACAATAGGGTAAAGGTTGGCTGCTCTTTCGGTCATGTCGGGCGCATCAGCAGGCTGGGAGAATCAGGCTGGGTTCACATCCTGTCTAAGTGGGACATACATGTCCAGGCTCACCTTCAAAAGGATGTGTGCCCAGAACGTGGCTTAATTTGCTATTGTAGAAGACATTTTATCTGCTCAGTTTTTGCTTCAAATGATGAAATAGTCCAACCCAATTTTCCAAGCGGCAATGAGACTGCCCTCCCCTTGTTACAGCAGTCAGTGGTTTTCAGGTAACTTTCATATTTCTTCTCAGCAGTCCTAAAGTTAGGAAGAACTGATATTAGTGTACCCATTTGACAGGTGAGAGAACTGAGGTTCAAAGAAAGAAGAGAGGAGGTGATTTACTGCTCACTTAATTACTAGGTAAGAAGATTAGGGCTTGAGTTGTACCCTCCATGTTTCAATCCCATTTCTGCCATTTACAGGAGGTATGATCTCAGTGCCCCCAGCTGTAAAGTGGGAATAATGCTGAAATGAGTGTGCCTGTCTTCTGGAGATTTTGAAAAAGCAAATGAATTAATACATGTAAAGTACTTAGAATGGTGCTTGTCACATACTGATACTAGGTAAATATTGCTATTTATTTATCATGCTGATTATTATTATAACCTGAGTTACAATCTAGGCTACTTTGGATGGGATATGGATTCTAGGCCCTTTGGTTGGTAGTCTAATTAAAAAAAAAATAGAACATCAGTGAAGAAATTAATCTTATTAATGCCAATTTATATATATGTGTATATATATATATTTTTTTTCAAAGTCAGTGAACATACAACAATAAAATTTTTTCTATGTGGATTTTCCCCAGGCCTATTCACTATTTACCAGGAAGCTAGAAGGATAAAAAGAACACCTGAATAAAGAGCATCACTGGGGAGAATTAGGGGAGATCTATTAGTTTGAGCTAGCTGTTGACCATGGAAAGATCATTAGAAAAAATGATTTAAAATGGTCTGTTTGGACTGCTAATGATAACTGTTATTTTGTTATTGTTGTTGTTGGAAAGAAAGGGTCAAAAGAAAGGGTCCAGATATGGTGGGAGAAAGTCTAAGTTTAAGGATAACAAGGATTGCGTAGTAAAAGGCAGAGTAGGCAGTGGTATCTATATATATCTAAATATCTGAATTATTTCTCTGCCCATCCACCCATCTGTCCATGATCTATTCAATCTTTTATGCATTTTTAAAAAACAAAAACAGGATAAGTGTAAATGCCTGTTAATCATGGACATATTGGGGACGCCTGGGTGGCTCAGTTGGTTGAGCGACTGCCTTCGGCTCAGGTCGTGATCCCAGCGTCCTGGGATCGAGTCCCACATCGGGCTCCTTGCTCGGCGGGGAGCCTGCTTTTCCCTCTGCCTCTGCCTGCCATTCTGTCTGCCTGTGCTCGCTCTCTCCCCCTCTCTCTCTCTGATAAATAAGTAAAATCTTAAAAAAAAAATAATGGACATATTGAATGAATTATGTGAACTGTTCCATACTCTTCAGTAACCATTAAAAATAATGTATTACTACCTCCAGCTGACTTGCAGAGATTTTGTTGAGTTCTTATTGAATAAAAAAGGCATTATACAGAGAGCTGGGTGCAACATTTTAATAAAACAAATGTAGATAAACAAACTTCTGTTTGTATGTTGGTATAGAATTATATGCAAATAGAGAAAAAACAAGGAAGTACCAATATACATTGTTGACATGGATTATCTTGTTGGAGGGAGGGATTGCTGATGGGGAAGGAGATGACTAGGACAAAGGAGCAGGATAAAAGCAAGTGCATTATGATCTGTGCAAGTGCATCATGTTTCTATGTATAAAAACAGAGAATTCTTACCTTGCATTGCATTTTAAAATCAATGTATATGTTTAATGATTAAAACCTTTTCCCCCTTAAAACCTGGTATAAATTGATAATGCAGCAGACAGACCCATTTGGAAGTGAGGAAATATAGTGAAAATCATAAAAAGGGGCAGACAAAGCAGAACTCTCAATATTCATTTTCTTGAATCTAGAAGTTTTATGGCAGTGCTGTTTATTACAGTAGCCACTAGCCACGTGTGCCTAGAGGACACTGGAAATGTGGCTAGTCCATAATGAGATGTGCTGCAAGTGTAAGAAATATCAGATTTGAAAGATTTAATATGTCTTTGAATGTAAGAAAAAACAAGTAAAATAGCTCATTAATATTTACTATGTCAATTACATATTGGATGAAAATATTTGAGGTATATTGAGTTCAGTAAAATATATTATTAAAATTCATCTCTTCTTTACTTTTTAAAAGTGGCTAATTAAAAAAAATTTTAAAGTTGTTTAAATTTAAAATAATATTAGAAAACTTAGGGCGCCTGGGTGGCTCAGTGGGTTAAGCCATTGCCTTCGGCTCAGGTCATGATCTGAGGGTCCTGGGATGGAGTCCTGCGTCGGGCTCTCTGCTCAGCAGGAAGCCTGCTTCCCTCTCTTTCTCTCTGCCTGCTTCTCTGCCTACTTGTGATCTCTCTCTGTCAAGTAAATAAATAAAATCTTAAAAAAAAATTAGAAAACTTAAAATGACACATGTGACTTTCATATTTCTATTATTACCAGCATTGAGGAATTAAAAAAAAATTTTTGAAGTATTTTTTTAAGAGATTTTATTTATTTATATATTTATTTGACAGAGAGAACGACAGAGAACACAAGCAGAGGGAGCCTGAGTGGGAGCAGGAGGGGGAGAAGCAGGCTTTGCCCAGCAGGGAGCCCCATGCAGAGCTCAATCCCAGGACCCAGGAATCATGACCCCAGCCAAAGGCAGATGCTTACCCTTAACCAACTGAGTCACTGGGGTGCCCCCCAGCATTAAGGGATTACAGGACGATAACAAGGTGGATAACAAGGTATTAGTAATGGCCCAGAGGAAACTACCATTTACATAAACCTGGTAGGAAAGAATGCTAGGTGTTGTGGAAAAGGGCATATTTTCAGCACAGGGATTCTCAGTGTGGGCCCTTGATCATCAACATCATTGGGAACATCTTTGAAATGCAAATTTTCCAGCCATGCCAGATGCCAAGTGAATCAAAACCTCTGGCTATGGAACCTACAATCTGTGTTTTTAACAAACATTTCAGGTGATTTTGATGCAGGCTAACATTTGAGAACTACTACTTTAGAATAAGTGAGACCTTGGATAAAAACCTTACCATTGCGTACCAGGAAAATAGCATAATTAGTCTGAGTTTTGGAAGATGCCTCAAAATAGACTGAGCTCATCCAAAAAGCAATGAATTCATCATGCTACAAGAACATAGGCTTTTAGCCATGGGGTCATTCCTGAGGAGAAATTTTGAGCAAGTAAATGGTAGTTAAATGGTTCAATTACTTTCAAGTTTCAGCACAGCCTCTGAGCTGTCATTATTGTGTTTCTTTGATAAGTGTGATTTTTACCCACATGACAGCTTTGAGAATCAAAGAATCGTGTGTGAAACTTGGCATTTGGAACCATTTTGGATGCTTTAATGACCTCACTTTCCAAAAAACAAGTTGGTTATCACTGGAAAGAAAATAGTATATATTTATCTTTGGGATAGAAACATGTTAGAAAAGCTTGTATTACTCAGTTTTGTCCAACTGTCATATATAAAAAAAAATTTTTTAAGCAACAAACTTTCTACTTTTGACAGCTAACTTAGTATTTTTGAAAATTACCTACTTCATTGATGAAAAATTGCAAACCTTTTTATTTCCTTAATATGCTTGAATAAACACACTAAAATGGAAGTCACATCCTTGTTGGGGAGAGGAGCATAAATCAACAAAATGGGCATCACCATACACAGACACACACACACACAAACACACACCACATCACATTTCATAATGGAGGTAAAAAGAAAAATTTCCATTTTCATTCTTTATCTTTGAAGACACAGAATACTTTGCAACTAGAAAAAAAGATGATAGGCAGATTATTTCATTATTGGGTTATATGACCAAAGATGCCTGATTGACATTTCTATGATTTTTAGAGCAATGGATTATTAGACATGCCATGGGTAAATTAAGAAACAAAGTGACATTTTCTTTAATGTCCATCTAGATAGTTAATAACTATGGTACAGAAATGATGACAAGATTAGTAAAAATAAATAGTATAAATAAGAGTCTAGTCTGGAAACATTTTAGTCTAGATATATAATGTCCACCAGATAGATGTATTTCCTTCTCATATGCATTTAGTGCAAGTAGATCTCGAATATAAATAATGGGATAAAATTATGAAAAATGAAATGAAGAATACACCCACCAAGGAGATTTAATCTAGTCTAGGAGTCAGAGCAGGGTGCCTTAAGGAAGCGATGGGTGATAATGGGAGGAAGAGACAAAGGAGTGACATATGAACAGCTCCTAAGTGCAATGAAAGCTTGGCACGAAGGGAAGCATTTGAGATTCTGCAGAGAATCAATGAGAGGAAGGATCAGGGACAAAAATAGAGACATAGGTAGGAGCTAATTCTTTGTGTGTGTGTGTGTGTGTAACTACACTTTGGATTTTGGATTGCATCTAAAGGGCAGTTGATACCATGACATCACCAGATTTACTTTTTAAATAGAATACACTGGGTTCAGTGTGGATAATGAGTTGAGTAGAAGTGAAGGCTGTGTTGCAGAAGGTAGACCAATTTAAACAGTTCTTGAATTAGTAGGGAAAGAAAATCATGGTTTAGACAAGGATGGTGGCCCTGGCAATAGAGAGCAAAGAGTGAATTTGAGCAGTATTTAGGAGGTGGAATCAACATGATTTGGTGATAGACCAAATGTGTGAAATAAAGTAGAAGATGATTTGAGCAAGGATGCAGAACACTGACGAATGAACAGAATTTGAGGGAAGGTAGAAGAGAATGCAGTTAATGCTAGAAAATCTGAACCTATGTGCCCATGAATCATCTAAGTGGAGATGAATAGCAGAACAGAACTGACTAAACTGGGCAGAGAGAGTTGGGAGTATCTGGTAAATGAATGGTAATTGAAGCCAGGGGAGTAGCCATGGTTTCCCTGGAGCTTGGTGTAGTACAAGAAGAGACTCTAAGGCATCAACATCATTTAAGGGGCAGATAGAGGAGTTGAAGCCCATCAAGGTGACTTGAGAAGTCTTCAAAGAAGAAGAAAAAGATAACAGTATTGGTATCAAAGGAGCAAAGGAAAGGGCATGTTTCTGGTAGGATAGGTGATAGCAGTGTCGAATGCCGTGGAGAAGGCAACTGATATCTGGATAGAGACAAGGTTATTGGTGACTCACAAGAGCAATTTCTGTGGAATAGTGAAGGCAAAAGCCAGGCCAAAAAAGATTGAGGAATAGTGGGCAGGAAGGGGAATATAGACTTGAAGTCCAGTCAGTAGCTCTGTGAGGCCAAAGTTTAAGATGAGTGAGATAAACATGTTTAAATGGTGGTGGAGAAGAAACAGGGAGGAGAGAGAGGTTGAATATAAAGAAGGAGGGTTGGAGGGGTGGGAAGAATTCTTGATGGGACAGTCTCTGAGAAAGCCAGAGAGCATGGAATAATGACTTTGATAGCAGATAGGGAACCTCCTCCATGGTGATAGGCAATAAGAGGCTGAGGGAGTTTCTATGACAATTTCGGTTTCCTCTAGGAAGTAGGAAGTAGCACTAATCTGTGGAATGGAGGGAGAAGGTGAAGAAACAGAGGGGTTGAGGCAGTCTTTTGAGGAAATGAAAAGGCTAACTAGGGAAACAATGAAATTGTTGCACAGTTCAAAGGTCCAGATAAGGATGGTGACCACATGTAATGGTACCAGTTTGATTGTTTGTGCAGTTGTCCCCTCTATACTTCAGCAATATTGAGGAATAGTGCCCCAGGCAGGCAGTCATTATGGAATGACCCTATGACCTTGGGACGAGTCAGTGATTCTCTCTGTGTCTCTGTCTCCTCATCTGTGACCTGGAATCCTGATAGAATTGTTGAGATTATTAAGTGAGTTAATACCCACAAAATACTGAGAATGGTTAGCATATTGTATGCACCGTGGCTCCAGCTTTGGGGTTTGGGCAGCCGTGTGAGGACAGGAGAAAAGGGAAAGGAGTTATTAACAAGAGGGTGGTTGAAATTGTAGACAAAGGAATTAAGCTGGAGAACAAAGAGAGTGAAGCTTATTCCCAAAATAACTAGGTTATTTTGTATTTACTGGACATCCTTCTGGTATAGGGCCTAAGATTATAGTAGGCTAGTTTTGCTGACAGAATTACAGTGTTGGTGGAAAGTGAAATAACATTATCTGAGATTTGTCATTTCAGGTCCTAAAGTAAACCTTGACTGTGGTATCCAATGTGTAAGGGATTTACATTAAGAAGATTGTTGTGCTGTTGTTGTTGTTTTATGAGAACTTTAGCTTGAAGCACATCCTGTGTGTCACATTTCATGGTCTGAACTCCTGTAAAACGGGGATGTTCTTAAAAAGAGAGAAAAAAAATTATAAGCAATATTAAGGGAATCCCCTCAAGTTAAGGCAATTTTGTTTAAAGGCTGTAAATTTGCCAGCTGTTTATGTTCTTTTCCTTGAGGTCCACAATGCAATTTAAACCAGAAAAACAATCAGTTTGGCCCGATCTTGAATTGCTGCAGAATAAACAACCTCCAAAACTGAACTTTAGAAGGAACTCTCTGCATTGCTGATGTACTGAAACACTCAGAGGTGCAGTTTTGTCTCCAAGAATATATTTTGTATGGTCATTCAGATCATGCTTGAGACCCTGGCCTTTTATCATAAACATAAACGGACTTGAGACACCAATATTTATTTCCAGGTAGGAAAATTATTGAGGTTTTATATGGAAAAAAATATTATTGAAGAGCCTGTCGAGTTCTCTGAAAATAGGAAAATAGTTTCGTGCACTAATAAGCAAATAAATAAAATATAATTATAGAGTTAATTATAGAGTTTGTATAGAGTTAAGACCTGTTTGCTGTCCCCTCCCCCCTCCCCACCCCTGGAGAGTCTAGAAGTCTTGATTTTATTCTTGCCTATGGAAATGATTTTTCCTTCAGTTTAGAGGAAACATTTAGAAGTGGGGAGGGTGAGGAAAAGAAGGATCCAGATAGTCCATGTTAGGTACACATATTGCCAGTTTTATCTCAAAGATATCCACCAATCTGCTGCCTTCCTGGGAATAACCAATGGCCAGATATCAATTATTCAGGATAGTTTATTTATTCACTTATCCAAAAGCATTTATTGAAGGGCATTTCTGTGCAAATTGATAGAGATACAATGATCATAAAACCAATTCCCATAAACTCTCAAGGAGCTTACGCTCTAGCAGAAGTGAGGTGAATACATGGAAATTGGACTTCTTTGGAGAATGTAAGAAGGAACCTAATCAAAACTGGAGATGTGAAGCCTGAGCGGATCTTGTGGGATGACTGGGAGCTATTCTGTTAGAGAATCAGGTGGCACTGGTGGGTAGGAAAGATGGTCCAAGGTAAGTTAGTGGAATGAGCAAGAAAAGGTTATGATTCATAGAAAAAAATAATGTGAGGAATTCCATGTAGTTGAGGATTAGGTTTCCAGGAGTAGTATAGGGAGCTGAAGCTAGAAGAGAAGGAAGGGCAGTGGACAGGTCCCAGAAGACCTTGTAAGCTGCACAGTAGAATGGCTTTCACTGTTGAAGGCATGGAACCAAGTACTAAAAGGTAGTGGAGTGGTGGGGTAGCATTATCATATTTGTGCTAGAGCCAGAACCCTCCTGCCCTGTGTCAGTGGCTTTAGAAGGCATTCAGCCTGGAGGAAGCAAGAACAGTAATTACTCCAGAAAGGGAATGAGAAGGTGCCTAGGTGACTCCGTGTTCTGGGAGTCTGGTTCTCTCTCTACCTTTCCTCCTTACTTGTGATTTCTCTCTCACACATTCTCTCTCAAATAAATAACAAATTCTTAAAAAGAAAAGGGAAAGGCCCACAATGAACCCGTGGCAACAGTAACGGAGAAGAGAAGACAAGCCAGGGAGATACTAAAGAAAATAGAATTGATAGAATATAGATGTAAGAGTACGGAAGAGGAAATAAAATGTTTATAGTTCTTGCTGATATGGGGATAGTAGGTGGTGTCTTTCACTGAGAGAAGTAAGGCAGGATAGGTAAGTTTAGGGGAAAGGTCCAGAGTTCAGTTCTAGAACACTGAGTTTTAAATGCCTTTGCTAATAATAATGTCAGAATAAGTCATGGGATATAAAGGTTGAGATATCAAAAGAGATATTTGAACTGGAAGCATCAGTTCAGAAGTTTTCAAGATATAAATGGTGATTGAATCCATAGAATTGACCTCTTAGGAAGAGAGAGAATAAATAACAGGAAGTTTACTGTTGGCAGAACCCCAGGGAACTAAGATTTAAGTCATGAGTAGAGGAATGGAAACCTGAGAAGAGCTCGGGGAATGAATGGCTATAGGGATGATGTAAGCAGATGTATTGGAAGTCAATAGAGAAGAAGGTTTCAATAAGGATTCAAGTGCCACTGGGATATGGAATGAAATGAGTTGAATGTACACATTGTGTTTAGTATCCAGCAGTATCCAAACCAAAATTCAGAAAAAGTCTCATACATACAGAGAACAACCTGGTGATTGCCAGACGGAGTGGAGTGGGGGAATGGGTGGCTTGGTGAAGGGGATTAAGAGGATCAAATTTGAAGGCATAAAATGAAGAAGTCCCAGGGATGTAAGGCACACCACAGGGACTATAAACTATAATATTGCAGTAAGTTTGTATGGTGACAGATGGTAACTAGACTTAGTGTGGTGACCATTTTGTAATTCATGTAAATGTCAAGTCACTCTGTGGTACACCTGAAACTAATCTATTGTATGTCAACTACACTTTG